>NC_092728.1:1099811-1112311 GCF_047496885.1 Scyliorhinus torazame
ACTGTCACTCAGTAACCCCTCTCCCCCAGCACCCTGTGTTACTGACTGTATCTCTACTGATGTTAATCCAGCTCCCACACACTGTCACTCAGTAACCCCTCTCCCCCAGCACCCTGTGTTACTGACTGTATCTCTACTGATGTTAATCCAGCTCCCTCACACTGTCACTCAGTAACTCCTCTCCCTCAGCACCCTGTGTTACTGACTGTATCTCTACTGATGTTAATCCAGCTCCCTCACACTGTCACTCAGTAACTCCTCTCCCTCAGCACCCTGTGTTACTGACTGTATCTCTACTGATGTTAATCCAGCTACCTCACACTGTCACTCAGTAACCCCTCTCCCCCAGCACCGTGTTACTGACTGTATCTCTACTGATGTTAATCCAGCTCCCTCACACTGTCACTCAGTAACCCCTCTCCCCCAGCTCCCTGTGTTACTGACTGTATCTCTACTGATGTTAATCCAGCTCCCTCACACTGTCACTCAGTAATCCCTCTCCCCCAGCACCCTGTGTTACAGACTGTATCTCTACTGATGTTAATCCAGCTCCCTCACACTGTCACTCAGTAACTCCTCTCCCTCAGCACCCTGTGTTACTGACTGTATCTCTACTGATGTTAATCCAGCTCCCTCACACTGTCACTCAGTCATCCCTCTCCCCCAGCACCCTGTGTTACTGACTGTATCTCTACTGATGTTAATCCAGCTCCCTCTCACTGTCACTCAGTAATCCCTCTCCCCCAGCACCCTGTGTTACTGACTGTATCTCTCCTGATGTTAATCCAGCACCCTCACACTGTCACTCAGTAACCCCTCTCCCCCAGCACCCTGTGTTACTGACTGTATCTCTACTGATGTTAATCCAGCTCCCTCACACTGTCACTCAGTAACCCCTCTCCCCCAGCACCCTGTGTTACTGACTGTATCTCTACTGATGTTAATCCAGCTCCCTCACACTGTCACTCAGTAACCCCTCTCCCCCAGCACCCTGTGTTACTGACTGTATCTCTACTGATGTTAATCCAGCTTCCTCACACTGTCACTCAGTAACCCCTCTCCCCCAGCACCCTGTGTTACTGACTGTATCTCTACTGATGTTAATGCAACTCCCTCACACTGTCACTCACTAACACCTCTCCCCCAGCACCCTGTGTTACTGACTGTATCTCTACTGATGTTAATCCAGCTCCCTCACACTGTCACTCAGTAACCCCTCTCCCCCAGCACCCTGTGTTACTGACTGTATCTCTACTGATGTTAATCCAGCTCCCTCACACTGTCACTCAGTAATCCCTCTCCCCCAGCACCCTGTGTTACTGACTGTATCTCTACTGATGTTAATCCAGCTCCCTCACACTGTCACTCAGTAACCCCTCTCCCTCAGCACCCTGTGTTACTGACTGTATCTCCACTGATGTTAATCCAGCTCCCTCACACTGTCACTCAGTAATCCCTCTCCCCCAGCACCCTGTGTTACTGACTGTATCTCTACTGATGTTAATCCAGCTCCCTCACACTGTCACTCAGTAACCCCTCTCCCCCAGCACCCTGTGTTACTGACTGTATCTCTACTGATGTTAATCCAGCTCCCTCACACTGTCACTCAGTAACCCCTCTCCCCCAGCACCCTGTGTTACTGACTGTATCTCTACTGATGTTAATCCAGCTCCCTCACACTGTCACTCAGTAACCCCTCTCCCCCAGCACCCTGTGTTACTGACTGTATCTCTACTGATGTTAATCCAGCTCCTTCACACTGTCACTCAGTAACCCCTCTCCCCCAGCACCGTGCTACTGACTGTATCTCTACTGATGTTAATCCAGCTCCCTCACACTGTCACTCAGTAACCCATCTCCCCCAGCGCCCTGTGTTACTGACTGTATCTCTACTGATGTTAATCCAGCTCCCTCACATTGTCACTCAGTGACCCTTCTCCCCCAGCACCCTGTGTTACTGACTGTATCTCTACTGATGTTAATCCAGCTCCCTCACACTGTCACTCAGTAACCCCTCTCCCCTGGACCCTGTGTTACTGACTGTATCTCTACTGATGTTAATCCAGCTCCCTCACACTGTCACTCAGTAACCCCTCTCCCCTGGACCCTGTGTTACTGACTGTATCTCTACTGATGTTAATCCAGCTCCCTCACACTGTCACTCAGTAACCCCTCTCCCCCAGCGCCCTGTGTTACTGACTGTATCTCTACTGATGTTAATCCAGCTCCCTCTCACTGTCACTCAGTAGCCCCTCTCCCCAGCACCCTGTGTTACTGACTGTATCTCTACTGATGTTAATCCAGCTCCCTCACACTGTCACTCAGTAACCCCTCTCCCCCAGCACCCTGTGTTACTGACTATCTCTACTGATGTTAATCCAGCTCCCTCACACTGTCACTCAGTAACCCCTCTCCCCCAGCACCCTGTGTTACTGATTGTATCTCTACTGTTGTTAATCCAGCTCCCTCACATTGTCACTCAGTAACCCCTCTCCCCCAGCACCCTGTGTTACTGACTATCTCTACTGATGTTAATCCAGCTCCCTCACACTGTCACTCAGTAACCCCTCTCCCCCAGCACCCTGTGTTACTGACTGTATCTCTACTGATGTTAATCCAGCTCCCTCACACTGTCACTCAGTAACACCTCTCTCCCAGCACCCTGTGTTACTGACTGTATCTCTACTGATGTTAATCCAGCTCCCTCACACTGTCACTCAGTAACCCCTCTCCCCCAGCACCCTGTGTTACTGACTGTATCTCTACTGATGTTAATCCAGCTCCCTCACACTGTCACTCAGTAACCCCTCTCCCCCAGCTCCCTCACACTGTCACTCAGTAACCCCTCTCCCCCAGCACCCTGTGTTACTGACTGTATCTCTACTGATGTTAATCCAGCTCCCTCACATTGTCACTCAGTAACCCCTCTCCCCAGCACCCTGTGTTACTGACTGTATCTCTACTGATGTTAATCCAGCTCCCTCACACTGTCACTCAGTAACCCCTCTCCCCCCAGCACCCTGTGTTACTGACTCTATCTGATTTGCTGTTATCCGATCTATGTTGTCTGTGTCGGCTGTGTGGGGAGGGATGGTTAGCGACCGTGTTAAAACATGTCCGTTGAGGTCTGGTTCTGTGTAATTTAAAGCTGTGTAAACATTGTGAATTAGTGTCAGACAGCGCCCTGGGGTAACCTCAGGCAGGTGCTAGGCCAATGCAGTTCTCAGTTCTGAGAGGCTGAACACCCCCCCCCCCCCCCCGCCTCCTCCAGACCCCTGCCGACCCCCCCCCCCCCGATCTGGCCGTCAGGGGGTCACAGGTCACGCAGGGCCAATGGCACGACAAGCTTGCCTCTCTCGCATGTTCCAGATTAATCCCACTTTAATTAGCGCTGCGGATAATTCATGCTCCGTCTCTCCCCTCAGCTCTCCCTCCACATCTGCACCAGCGTCACCGGCATTTCCCGTGACAAATTCTCTCATTAATCCAACCCTGCAAACCCTCCGTCAACACCACCTGCACCTCCTTCAAATAACTCACTCCTCTCACACTCTCTCTCTCTCTTTCTCTTCATCTATTTAACACAAAGTTGGCTATCTACCTTTCACTATTCCTTCCATTACTCGCTCACCATTTTCCCCACTTATTTTCTACAGCGTCCGAATTCTCCCCATCAAACACTCCCAGGACAGGTACAGCGTGGGGTTAGATACAGAGTAAAGCTCCTTCGACACTGTCCCCATCAAACACTCCCAGGACAGGTACAGCACGTGGTTAGATACAGAGTAAAGCTCCCTCTACACTGTCCCCATCAAACACTCCCAGGACAGGTACAGCACGGGGTTAGATACAGAGTAAAGCTCCCTCTACACTGTCCCCATCAAACACTCCCAGGACAGGTACAGCACGGGGTTAGATACAGAGTAAAGCTCCCTCTACACTGTCCCCATCAAACACTCCCAGGTCAGGTACAGCACGGTGTTAGATACAGAGTAAAGCTCCCTCTACACTGTCCCCATCAAACACTCCCAGGACAGGTACAGCGTGGGGTTAGATACAGAGTAAAGCTCCTTCGACACTGTCCCCATCAAACACTCCCAGGACAGGTACAGCACGCGGTTAGATACAGAGTAAAGCTCCCTCTACACTGTCCCCATCAAACACTCCCAGGGCAGGCACAGCACGGGGTTAGATACAGAGTAAAGCTCCCTCTACACTGTCCCCATCAAACACTCCGAGGACAGGTACAGCACGGGGTTAGATACAGAGTAAAGCTCCCTCTACACTGTCCCCAACAAACACTCCCAGGACAGGTACAGCACGTGGTTAGAGACAGAGTAAAGCTCCCTCTACACTGTCCCCATTGTCATGATATTCAAACACACACATCATGATGGACACACTAACAGGCAAATCAGAGTACACAACACCACAACCAATCACAGACAAGAACACCAACCACATAAAAAGCACGAGCACGACACCTGGAGGTCAGTAGGTCTGGGGAGAAGGAAACAAGAAAGAGCTGTTGAAACACCACAAGCAGGGAGCCCCCCACGTGCAGAGTGCAAAGACCAAGTTGTAAATAGTGAGTTTAAATAAAGAAGCGTTGTACCATATGCAACTGTGTTGGCTCTTCTGTGTGTCAGAACACCCAACACCACACCCATCAAACCCTCCCAGGACAGGTACAGCACGGGGTTAGATACAGAGTAAAGCTCCCTCTACACTGTCCCCATCAATCACTCCCAGGACAGGTACAGCACGTGGTTAGATACAGAGTAAAGCTGCCTCTACACTGTCCCCATCAAACACTCCCAGGACAGGTACAGCACGGGCTTAGATACAGAGTAAAGCTCCCGCTACACTGTCCCCATCAAACACTCCCAGGACAGGTACAGCACGGGGTTAGATACAGAGTAAAGCTCCCTCTACACTGTCCCCATCAAACACTCCCAGGACAGGTACAGCACCGGGTTAGATACAGAGTAAAGCTCCCTCTACACTGTCCCCATCAAACACTCCCAGGACAGGTACAGCACGGGGTTAGATACAGAGTAAAGCTCCCTCTACACTGTCCACATCAAACACCCCCAGGACAGGCACAGCACGGGGTTAGATACAGAGTAAAGCTCCCTCTACACTGTCCCCATTAAACACTCCCAGGACAGGTACAGCACGGGGTTCGATACAGAGTAAAGCTCCCTCGACACTGTCCCCATCAAACACTCCCAGGACAGGTACAGCACGGGGTTAGATACAGAGTAAAGCTCCCTCCACACTGTCCCCATCAAACACTCCCAGGACAGGTAGAGCACAGGGTTAGATACAGAGTGAAGCTCCCTCTACACTGTCCCCATCAAACACTCCCAGGACAGGTACAGCACGGGGTTAGATACAGAGTAAAGCTCCCTCTACACTGTCCCCATCAAACACACCCAGGACAGGTACAGCACAGGGTTAGATACAGAGTAAAGCTCCCTCTACACTGTCCCCATCAAACACTCCCAGGACAGGTACAGCACGTGGTTAGATACAGAGTAAAGCTCCCTCTACACTGTCCCCATCAAACACTCCCAGGACAGGTACAGCACGGGGTTAGATACAGAGTAAAGTTCACTCTCCACTGTCCCCATCAAACACACCCAGGACAGGTACAGCACGGGGTTAGAGACAGAGTAAAGCTCCCTCGACACTGTCCCCATCAAACACTCCCAGGACAGGTACAGCACGGGGTTAGATTCAGAGTAAAGCTCCCTCTACACTGTCCCCATCAAACACTCCCAGGACAGGTACAGCATGGGGTTAGATACAGAGTAAAGCTCCCTCTACACTGTCCCCATCAAACACTCCCAGGACAGGTACAGCACCGGCTTAGATACAGAGTAAAGCTCCCGCTACACTGTCCCCATCATACACTCCCAGGACAGGGACAGCACGGGGTTAGATACAGAGTAAAGCTCCCTCTACACTGTCCCCATCAAACACTCCCAGGACAGGCACAACACGGGGTTAGATACAGAGTAAAGCTCCCTCTACACTGTCCCCATCAAACACTCCCAGGACAGGTACCGCACGGGGTTCGATACAGAGTAAAGCTCCCTCGACACTGTCCCCATCAAACACTCCCAGGACAGGTACAGCACGGGGTTAGATACAGAGTAAAGCTCCCTCCACACTGTCCCCATCAAACACTCCCAGGACAGGTACAGCACGGGGTTAGATACAGAGTAAAGCTCCCTCTACACTGTCCCCATCAAACACACCCAGGACAGGTACAGCACAGGGTTAGATACAGAGTCAAGCTCCCTCTACACTGTCCCCATCAAACACTCCCAGGACAGGTACAGCACGGGGTTAGATACAGAGTAAAGCTCCCTCTACACTGTCCCCATCAAACACTCCCAGGACAGGTACAGCACGGGGTTAGATACAGAGTAAATCTCCCTCTACACTGTCCCCATCAAACACTCCCAGGACAGGTACAGCACGGAGTTAGATACAGAGTAAAGCTCCCTCTACACTGTCCCCATCAAACACTCCCAGGACAGGTACAGCACGGGGTTAGATACAGAGTAAAGCTCCCTCTACACTGTCCC
Organism: Scyliorhinus torazame; assembly: GCF_047496885.1. NCBI lineage: Eukaryota > Metazoa > Chordata > Chondrichthyes > Carcharhiniformes > Scyliorhinidae > Scyliorhinus > Scyliorhinus torazame. Next base: position 1,106,411 of record NC_092728.1, read on the forward strand.
CATCAAACACTCCCAGGACAGGTACAACACGGGGTTAGATACAGAGTAAAGCTCCCTCTACACTGTCCCCATCAACACTCCCGGGACAGGTACAGCACGGGGTTAGATACAGAGTAAAGCTCCCTCTACACTGTCCCCATCACACACTCCCAGGACAGGTACAGCACGGGGTTAGATACAGAGTAAAGCGCCCACACAGCCAGGATAGTTGGTAACAGTGTGTGTGTGACCAGTACAGTTGCAGAGAGGTTCTTACCGGCTTGTGCCTTTATTCAGTAAGTGCAGTATCTGTGCGGGAGTTTGAGAATTGTCTGCTTTGCTAATTAATTTATGTGGAGTAAATCTCCGGCTGAAGAAGTAAAGAGCTCGGGCTGTCTCCCGTCCCTCCCTGGAGAATGCGTATGGAGACAGGCTGGTCCGATGTGCTGGTCAGTCAGGATCTGTACTTACCGGGCAGGACAGGGTATACCATTCAGCCAGAGCCTGGGGGAGCAATGCCCAGAGGATGCAGTTAGTGAATTAAGAGGCATTTCAGAGTGGATATCATAACCCTCACTTCTCCGAATGCTCCTCACTATTCCCCATTCATTCTCTCACTCCCTCTGTCATCAGTGATGTTCTTACCCATGGGTCAGTGTGTACACTCCTGCCATTAAAACAGAACATCAAACCACTATCAGAGAGTCAGTACTGAGGGAGTGCCGCACTGTCAGAGGGTCAGTACTGAGGGAGCGCCGCACTGTCAGAGGGTCAGTACTGAGGGAGTGCCGCACTGTCAGAGGGTCAGTACTGAGGGAGTGCCGCACTGTCAGAGGGTCAGTACTGAGGGAGTGCTGCACTGTCAGAGGGTCAGTACTGAGGGAGCGCCGCACTGTCAGAGGGTCAGTACTGAGGGAGTGCCGCACTGTCAGAGGGTCAGTACTGAGGGAGTGCCGCACTGGCAGAGGGTCAGTACTGAGGGAGTGCCGCACTGTCAGAGGGTCAGTACTGAGGGAGTGCCGCACTGTCAGAGGGTCAGTACTGAGGGAGCGCTACACTGTCAGAGGGTCAGTACTGAGGGAGTGCTGCACTGTCAGAGGATCAGTACTGAGGGAGCTCCGCACTGTCAGAGGGTCAGTACTGAGGGCGTGCCACACTGTCAGAGGGTCAGTACTGAGGGAGTGCTGCACTGTCAGAGGGTCAGTACTGAGGGAGTGCCGCACTGTCAGAGGGTCAGTACTGAGGGAGTGCCGCACTGTCAGAGGGTCAGTACTGAGGGAGTGCTGCACTGTCAGAGGGTCAGTACTGAGGGAGTGCTGCACTGTCAGAGGGTCAGTACTGAGGGAGCGCTGCACTGTCAGAGGGGTCAGTACTGAGGGAGTGCTGCACTGTCAGAGGGTCAGTACTGAGGGAGTGCCGCACTGTCAGAGGGTCAGTACTGAGGGTGTGCCGCACTGTCAGAGGGTCAGTACTGAGGGAGCGCCGCACTGTCAGAGGGTCAGTACTGGGGGAGCGCCGCACTGTCAGAGGGTCAGTACTGAGGGAGTGCCACACTGACAGAGGGTCAGTACTGAGGGAGTGCTGCACTGTCAGATGGTCAGTACTGAGGGAGTACCGCACTGTCAGAGGATCAGTACTGAGGGAGTGCTGCACTGTCAGAGGATCAGTACTGAGGGAGTGCTGCACTGTCAGAGGGTCAGTACTGAGGGAGTACCGCACTGTCAGAGGGTCAGTACTGAGGGAGTGCTGCACTGTCAGAGGGTCAGCACTGAGAGAGCGCTGCACTGTCAGAGGGTCAGTACTGAGGGAGTGTCGCACTGTCAGAGGGTCAGTGCTGAGGGAGTGCCGCACTGTCAGAGGGTCAGTACTGAGGGAGTGCCGCACTGTCAGAGGGTCAGTACTGAGGGAGCGCCGCACTGTCAGAGGGTCAGTACTGAGGGTGTGCTGCACTGTCAGATGGTCAGTACTGAGGGAGTGCCGCACTGTCAGAGGGTCAGAACTGAGGGAGTGCCGCACTGTCAGAGGGTCAGTACTGAGGGAGTGCTGCACTGTCAGAGGGTCAGTACAGAGGGAGTGCCGCACTGTCAGAGGGTCAGTACTGTGGGGGTGCTGCACTGTCAGAGGGTCAGTACTGAGGGAGTGCTGCACTGTCAGAGGGTCAGTACTGAGAGAGCGCCGCACTGTCAGAGGGTCAGCACTGAGAGAGCGCCGCACTGTCAGAGGGTCAGCACTGAGAGAGCGCCGCACTGTCAGAGGGTCAGTACTGAGGGAGTGCCGCACTGTCAGAGGGTCAGTACTGAGGGAGCGCCGCACTGTCAGAGGGCCAGTACTGTGGGAGTGCTGCACTGTCAGAGGGTGAGTACTGAGGGAGTGCCGCACTGTCAGTGGGTCAGTACTGAGGGAGTGCCGCACTGTCAGAGGGTCAGTACTGAGGGAGTGCCGCACTGTCAGAGGGTCAGTACTGTGGGGCTGCTGCACTGTCAGAGGGTCAGTACTGACGGAGTGCTGCACTGTCAGAGGGTCAGTACTGAGGGAGTGCCGCACTGTCAGAGGGTCAGTACTGCGGAAGCGCCGCACTGTCAGAGGGTCAGTACTGAGGGAGTGCTGCACTGTCAGAGGGTCAGTACTGAGGGAGTGCCGCACTGTCAGAGGGTCAGTACTGAGGGAGTGCCGCACTGTCAGAGGGTCAGTACTGAGGGAGTGCCGCACTGTCAGAGGGTCAGTACTGAGGGAGTGCCGCACTGTCAGAGGGTCAGTACTGAGAGAGCGCCGCACTGTCAGAGGGTCAGTACTGAGGGAGTGCTGCACTGTCAGAGGGTCAGTACTGAGGGAGTGCCGCACTGTCAGAGGGTCAGTACTGAGGGACTGCCGCACTGTCAGAGGGTCAGTACTGAGCGAGTGCCGCACTGTCAGAGGGTCAGTGCTGAGAGAGCGCCGCACTGTCAGAGGGTCAGTACTGAGGGAGTGCCACACTGTCAGAGGGTCAGTGCTGAGGGAGTGCCGCACTGTCAGAGGGTCAGTACTAAGGGAGTGCCGCACTGTCAGAGGGTCAGTACTGAGGGAGTGCTGCACTGTCAGAGGGTCAGTACTGAGGGAGTGCTGCACTGTCAGAGGGTCAGTACTGAGGGAGTGCCGCACTGTCAGAGGGTCAGTACTGAGGGAGTGCCGCACTGTCAGAGGGTCAGTACTGAGGGAGTGCTGCACTGTCAGAGGGTCAGTACTGAGGGAGTGCCGCACTGTCAGAGGGTCAGTACTGAGGGAGTGCCGCACTGTCAGAGGGTCAGTACTGAGGGAGTGCTGCACTGTCAGAGGGTCAGTACTGAGGGAGTGCTGCACTGTCAGAGGGTCAGTACTGAGGGAGTGCCGCACTGTCAGAGGGTCAGTACTGAGGGAGTGCCGCACTGTCAGAGGGTCAGTACTGAGGGAGTGCTGCACTGTCAGAGGGTCAGTACTGAGGGAGTGCTGCACTGTCAGAGGGTCAGTACTGAGGGAGTGCTGCACTGTCAGAGGGTCAGTACTGAGGGAGCGCCGCACTGTCAGAGGGTCAGTACTGAGGGAGTGCTGCACTGTCAGAGGGTCAGTACTGAGGGAGTGCTGCACTGTCAGAGGGTCAGTACTGAGGGAGTGCTGCACTGTCAGAGGGTCAGTACTGAGGGAGTGCCGCACTGTCAGAGGGTCAGTACAGAGGGAGTGCCGCACTGTCAGAGGGTCAGTACTGAGGGAGTGCTGCACTGTGGGAAATCTCTCCATGTGAAGAAGAAATGGAATATTTGCCGTTGTTAATGATCCCAGGGGCAGGGAATCCTCACCCTCCTGTCCTGCGGCTAATATTTATCGTTGAAACAGCGCCACTGAACGAGATTACCTGTCCAGTGATGGTGCAGTTTGGGGCAGTGCTTGGCACGAATCAATTGTCTGTCTCTCCCACGTGTTTTAACTGACTACACGTCACCGAAACACCCCTCCAGGTTCGAGGCAGCGTCGCACCTTCTGGGGATGTGTCAGGTGCTGTGTAAATGTAGAGTCTCACTTTACTAAAGAGAGATTGGAGATACTGGCGGTGTTTTCCTTGGAGCAGAGGAGACTGAGGGGGGGGGGCAGGATTGAGATGTATAAAATTATGAGGGGCACAGAGAGAGTCGACAGGAAGAAACCTTCCCCCTTGGTGGAGGGATCAGTGCCCGGGGGGCAGAGATTGAAGGTGAGGGGCAGGAGGTTCAGAGGGGGATGGGAGGATAAATTGGTACCCAGAGGGGGTGGGAGTCTGGGACTGGCTGCCTGAAAGGGGGGTGGAGGCAGAGACCCTCAGAACATTTCAGAAGTATTTCGATGTACGTTTGCAATCCCAGGGCAGGCACGGCGATGGGCCCAGTGCTGGGAGATGGGGTTAGAGTGGGGAGGTGTTGTCCCCCCCCCCTCACCTTCCTGCCAGCGCCTCCCCCCCCCCCCCCTCCCCCGGGCTGGGGAGTCTGAACCACGCTGTGGGTGAGCGAGCAGTTTGGAGGTGGAGAGCATACTGTCAGGTTAAAGGGGGGGGGGAGGAGGGGCGTCCATTTTGGACCGAGGAATGTCTCCAATCTTTCGGAATGTCCATCCTGGGGAGCCGCCGGATTGAGAACGCGCGAGAGGCAACTCGCGGGAGGGCCCTCGGAAAGGGATCATTGTTGATCCATTGTTACCCCAACCTGGGCAGGTGCTCGGTCAATTCTAGTCCCACAGTCCCCGGAGTCACAACACAACTGAATTAACCAATAACCCTTCTTAAAATTCCCCAAAGTATTTGGTCCCTTGTCTGCCCAATAATCACACTCACCAGGTGTGTGTGCAGTTTTGGTCATTGTCGGCAGTTTGGATTGGATTGGATTTGTTTATTGTCACGTGTACCGAGGTACAGTGAAAAGTATTTTTCTGCGAGCAGCTCAACAGATCATTAAGTACATGGGAAGAAAAGGTGTAGTGTTAATGAAATCAGTCCAAAAGAGGGTCATTTAGGAGTCTGGTGACAGTGGGGAAGAAGCTGTTTTTGAGTCTGTTCGTGCGTGTTCTCAGACTTCTGTATCTCCTGCCCGATGGACGAAGTTGGAAGAGTGAGTAAGCCGGGTGGGAGGGGTCTTTGATTATGCTGCCCGCTTTCCCCAGGCAACGGGAGGTGTAGATGGAGTCAATGGATGGGAGGCAGGTTCGTGTGATGGACCGGTCATTGTCGGCAGTCTGGGTCCCCTTCTCTGAGCAAGGATGTTCTTGCTCTCGAGGGAGAGCAGCAAAGGTTTACCAGACTGATTCCAGGGATGGCGGGACTGACGTACGAGGAGAGATTGGCGAGGTTGGGATAGTTCTCGCTGGAGTTCAGAAGAATGAGGGGGAATCGCGTAGAGGCTTATAAAATTCTAACAGGACGAGGCAGGGTAGGTGCAGGGAAGATGTTACCAATGATGGGTGTGTCCAGCACCAGGGGTCACAGCCTGAGGATTCAGGGTAAACCATTTCGGACAGAGATAAGGAGACAATTCTTCACCCAGAGAGCAGTGAGCCTGTGGAATTCTTTACCACAGGAAGTAGTTGATGCTAAAACTTTGAATATATACAAGAGGCGGCTGGATATAGCACTTGGGGAGAATGGGATCAAAGGCTACGGGGAGAAAGCAGGATGAGGCTATTGAGTTGGATGATCAGCAATGATGGTGATGAATGGCGGAGCAGGCTCGAGGGGCCAAAAGGCCTCCTCCTGCTCCGATCTTCTATGTATCTATGTATCTATATGAGTTTCAACACAATTACTGTTTATTAATAACTAGAACTCTGATGAAATATGCAGTAAATACAGCCGTTAACGTCACGCTAATACCAGACACCCTCTTTAACTGTCCCACCTCTACCCACACACACACACACACACACACAAGACAGACGAGCATCATTGGT
>NC_092728.1:1417311-1512311 GCF_047496885.1 Scyliorhinus torazame
CAGCACGCCCACGTTCCCAAGCAGCACGCCCGCGTTCCCAAGCAGCACGACAGCGTTCCCAAGCAGCACGCCCGCGTTCCCAAGCAGCACGCCCACGTTCCCAAGCAGCACGCCCACGTTCCCAAGCAGCACGACAGCGTTCCCAACGAGAACGCCCACGTTCCCAAGCAGCACGCCCGCGTTCCCAAGCAGCACGACAGCGTTCCCAACGAGAACGCCCGCGTTCCCAAGCAGAATGCCCGCGTTCCCAAGGAGCACGCCCACGTTCCCAAGCAGCACGCCCACGTTCCCAAGCAGCACGCCCAAGTTTCCAAGCAGCACGCCCACGTTCCCAAGCAGCACGCCCGCGTTCCCAAGCAGCACGCCCACGTTCCCAAGCAGCACGACAGCGTTCCCAAGCAGCACAACCACGTTCCCAAGCAGCACGCCCACGTTCCCAAGCAGCACGCCCACGTTCCCAAGCAGCACAACCACGTTCCCAAGCAGCACGCCCACGTTCCCAAGCAGCACGACCACGTTCCCAAGCAGCACGACAGCGTTCCCAAGCAGCACGCCCACGTTCCCAAGCAGCACGCCCACGTTCCCAAGCAGCACGACCACGTTCCCAAGCAGCACGACAGCGTTCCCAAGCAGCACGCCCAAGTTTCCAAGCAGCACGCCCGCGTTCCCAAGCAGCACGCCCGGGTTCCCAAGCAGCACGACCACGTTTCCAAGCAGCACGCCCGCGTTCCCAAGCAGCACGCCCGCGTTCCCAAGCAGCACGCCCACGTTCCCAAGCAGCACGCCCGGGTTCCCAAGCAGCACGCCCAAGTTTCCAAGCAGCACGACCACGTTTCCAAGGAGCACGACAGCGTTCCCAACGAGAACGCCCGCGTTCCCAAGCAGCACGCCCGGGTTCCCAAGCAGCACGCCCGGGTTCCCAAGCAGCACGCCCGGGTTCCCAAGGAGCACGACAGCGTTCCCAACGAGAACGCCCGCGTTCCCAAGCAGCACGCCCGCGTTCCCAAGCAGCACGCCCGGGTTCCCAAGGAGCACGACAGCGTTCCCAACGAGAACGCCCGCGTTCCCAAGCAGCACGCCCAAGTTTCCAAGCAGCACGACCGCGTTTCCAAGCAGCACGCCCGGGTTCCCAAGCAGCACGCCCGCGTTCCCAAGCAGCACGCCCGCGTTCCCAAGCAGCACGCCCACGTTCCCAAGCAGCACGCCCAAGTTTCCAAGCAGCACGACCACGTTTCCAAGGAGCACGACAGCGTTCCCAAGCAGCACGCCCAAGTTTCCAAGCAGCACGACCACGTTTCCAAGGAGCACGACAGCGTTCCCAACGAGAACGCCCGCGTTCCCAAGCAGCACAACCACGTTCCCAAGCAGCACGCCCGGGTTCCCAAGGAGCACGACAGCGTTCCCAACGAGAACGCCCGCGTTCCCAAGCAGCACAACCACGTTCCCAAGCAGCACGCCCGGGTTCCCAAGCAGCACGCCCACGTTCCCAAGCAGCACGACAGCGTTCCCAACGAGAACGCCCGCGTTCCCAAGCAGCATGCCCACGTTCCCAAGCAGCACGACAGCGTTCCCAACGAGAACGCCCGCGTTCCCAAGCAGCACAACCACGTTCCCAAGCAGCACGCCCGGGTTCCCAAGCAGCACGACAGCGTTCCCAACGAGAACGCCCGCGTTCCCAAGCAGCACGCCCACGTTCCCAAGCAGCACGACAGCGTTCCCAACGAGAACGCCCGCGTTCCCAAGGAGCACGCCCGCGTTCCCAAGCAGCACGACAGCGTTCCCAACGAGAACGCCCACGTTCCCAAGCAGCACGACAGCGTTCCCAACGAGAACGCCCGCGTTCCCAAGCAGCACGCCCAAGTTTCCAAGCAGCACGCCCACGTTCCCAAGCAGCACGACAGCGTTCCCAACGAGAACGCCCGCGTTCCCAAGGAGCACGCCCGCGTTCCCAAGCAGCACGACAGCGTTCCCAACGAGAACGCCCACGTTCCCAAGCAGCATGCCCGCGTTCCCAAGCAGCACGCCCGCGTTCCCAAGCAGCACGACCACGTTCCCAAGCAGCACGCCCGCGTTTCCAAGCAGCACAATAGCGTTCCCAACGAGAACGCCCGCGTTCCCAAGCAGCACGACCACGTTCCCAAGCAGCACGCCCGGGTTCCCAAGGAGCACGCCCGGGTTCCCAAGCAGCACGCCCGCGTTCCCAAGCAGCACGCCCGCGTTCCCAAGCAGCACGCGCACGTTTCCAAGCAGCACGACAGCGTTCCCAACGAGAACGCCCGCGTTCCCAAGCAGCACGCCCACGTTCCCAAGCAGCACGACAGCGTTCCCAACGAGAACGCCCGCGTTCCCAAACAGCACGACCATGTTCCCAAGCAGCACGACAGCGTTCCCAACGAGAACGCCCGCGTTCCCAAGCAGCACGCCCACATTTCCAAGCAGCACGACAGCGTTCCCAACGAGAACGCCCGCGTTCCCAAGCAGCACGCCCGCGTTTCCAAGCAGCACGCCCGCGTTTCCAAGCAGCACGACAGCGTTCCCAACGAGAACGCCCGCGTTCCCAAGCAGCACGCCCACGTTTCCAAGCAGCACAACCATGTTCCCAACGAGAACGCCCGCGTTCCCAAGCAGCACGACCACGTTCCCAAGCAGCACGCCCACGTTCCCAATGATAACGCCCGCGTTCCCAAGGAGCACGCCCGCGTTCCCAAGCAGCACGACCACGTTCCCAAGCAGCACGACAGCGTTCCCAACGAGAACGCACACGTTCCCAAGCAGCACGCCCACGTTCCCAAGCAGCACGACAGCGTTCCCAACGAGAACGCCCACGTTCCCAAGCAGCACGCCCGGGTTCCCAAGCAGCACGACAGCGTTCCCAACGAGAACGCCCACGTTCCCAAGCAGCACGCCCACGTTCCCAAGCAGCACGACAGCGTTCCCAACGAGAACGCCCACGTTCCCAAGCAGCACGCCCACGTTCCCAAGCAGCACGACAGCGTTCCCAACGAGAACGCCCACGTTCCCAAGCAGCACGCCCACGTTCCCAAGCAGCACGCCCACGTTCCCAAGCAGCACGACAGCGTTCCCAACGAGAACGCCCACGTTCCCAAGCAGCACGCCCACGTTCCCAAGCAGCACGTCCGCGTTCCCAAGCAGCACGCCCACGTTCCCAAGCAGCACGACAGCGTTCCCAAGCAGCACGACCACGTTCCCAAGCAGCACGACCACGTTCCCAAGCAGCACGACCACGTTCCCAAGCAGCACGCCCGCGTTCCCAAGCAGCACGACCGCGTTCCCAAGGAGCACGACCACGTTCCCAAGCAGCACGCCCACGTTCCCAAGCAGCACGCCCGCGTTCCCAAGCAGCACGACCGCGTTCCCAAGGAGCACGACCACGTTCCCAAGCAGCACGCCCACGTTTCCAAGCAGCACGCCCACGTTCCCAAGCAGCACGCCCACGTTCCCAAGCAGCACGCCCGCGTTCCCAAGCAGCACGCCCACGTTTCCAAGCAGCACGCCCGCGTTCCCAAGCAGCACGCCCACGTTCCCAAGCAGCACGCCCGCGTTCCCAAGCAGCACGACCACGTTCCCAAGCAGCACGCCCGCGTTCCCAAGCAGCACGACCACGTTCCCAAGCAGCACGCCCGCGTTCCCAAGCAGCACGCCCACGTTTCCAAGCAGCACGCCCGCGTTCCCAAGCAGCACGCCCACGTTCCCAAGCAGCACGCCCGGGTTTCCAAGCAGCACGACAGCGTTCCCAAGCAGCACGCCCACGTTCCCAAGGAGCACGACCACGTTCCCAAGGAGCACGCCCACGTTCCCAAGGAGCACGCCCACGTTCCCAAGCAGCACGCCCGCGTTCCCAAGCAGCACGCCCGCGTTCCCAAGCAGCACGACAGCGTTCCCAAGCAGCACGCCCACGTTTCCAAGCAGCACGCCCGGGTTTCCAAGCAGCACGCCCACGTTCCCAAGCAGCACGCCCGCGTTCCCAAGCAGCACGCCCGCGTTCCCAAGCAGCACGCCCGCGTTCCCAAGCAGCACGCCCGCGTTCCCAAGCAGCACGACCGGGTTCCCAAGCAGCACGACAGCGTTCCCAAGCAGCACGCCCACGTTCCCAAGCAGCACGCCCGCGTTCCCAAGGAGCACGACAGCGTTCCCAAGCAGCACGCCCACGTTTCCAAGCAGCACGACCACGTTTCCAAGCAGCACGCCCGGGTTCCCAAGGAGCACGACAGCGTTCCCAAGCAGCACGCCCGGGTTCCCAAGCAGCACGACCACGTTCCCAAGCAGCACGCCCGGGTTCCCAAGGAGCATGACCACGTTCCCAAGGAGCACGACCACGTTCCCAAGGAGCACGCCCACGTTCCCAAGGAGCACGACCACGTTCCCAAGGAGCACGCCCACGTTCCCAAGCAGCACGCCCGGGTTCCCAAGCAGCACGCCCACGTTTCCAAGCAGCACGACCACGTTTCCAAGCAGCACGCCCGCGTTCCCAAGGAGCACGACCACGTTCCCAAGGAGCACGCCCACGTTCCCAAGCAGCACGCCCGGGTTCCCAAGCAGCACGACCACGTTCCCAAGCAGCACGCCCGGGTTCCCAAGCAGCACGCCCGCGTTCCCAAGCAGCACGCCCGGGTTCCCAAGCAGCACGCCCGCGTTCCCAAGCAGCACGCCCGCGTTCCCAAGCAGCACGCCCGGGTTCCCAAGCAGCACGCCCGCGTTCCCAAGCAGCACGCCCAAGTTTCCAAGCAGCACGACCACGTTTCCAAGCAGCACGCCCGGGTTCCCAAGCAGCACGACCACGTTCCCAAGCAGCACGCCCGGGTTCCCAAGCAGCACGCCCGCGTTCCCAAGCAGCACGCCCGGGTTCCCAAGCAGCACGCCCGCGTTCCCAAGCAGCACGCCCAAGTTTCCAAGCAGCACGCCCGGGTTCCCAAGCAGCACGCCCGGGTTCCCAAGCAGCACGCCCGCGTTCCCAAGCAGCACGACCACGTTCCCAAGCAGCACGACCACGTTCCCAAGCAGCACGCCCACGTTTCCAAGCAGCACGACAGCGTTTCCAAGCAGCACGCCCGGGTTTCCAAGCAGCACGCCCGGGTTCCCAAGCAGCACGACCACGTTCCCAAGCAGCACGCCCACGTTCCCAAGCAGCACGCCCACGTTCCCAACGAGAACGCCCGCGTTCCCAAGCAGCACGACAGCGTTCCCAACGAGAACGCCCACGTTCCCAAGCAGCACGACAGCGTTCCCAAGCAGCACGCCCACGTTTCCAAGCAGCACGCCCACGTTTCCAAGCAGCACGCCCGCGTTCCCAAGCAGCACGACCACGTTCCCAAGCAGCACGACCACGTTTCCAAGCAGCACGACCACGTTCCCAAGCAGCACGACCACGTTTCCAAGCAGCACGCCCGCGTTCCCAAGCAGCACGACCACGTTTCCAAGCAGCACGACCACGTTCCCAAGCAGCACGCCCGGGTTCCCAAGCAGCACGCCCACGTTTCCAAGCAGCACGCCCGCGTTCCCAAGCAGCACGCCCACGTTCCCAAGCAGCACGCCCGCGTTCCCAAGCAGCACGCCCACGTTTCCAAGCAGCACGCCCGGGTTTCCAAGCAGCACGCCCGGGTTCCCAAGCAGCACGACCACGTTCCCAAGCAGCACGCCCACGTTCCCAAGCAGCACGCCCACGTTCCCAAGCAGCACGACCACGTTCCCAAGCAGCACGCCCGGGTTCCCAAGGAGCACGCCCGCGTTCCCAAGCAGCACGCCCAAGTTTCCAAGCAGCACGCCCGGGTTCCCAAGCAGCACGCCCGCGTTCCCAAGCAGCACGACCACGTTTCCAAGCAGCACGCCCACGTTCCCAAGCAGCACGACAGCGTTCCCAACGAGAACGCCCACGTTCCCAAGCAGCACGCCCACGTTCCCAAGCAGCACGACAGCGTTCCCAACGAGAACGCCCACGTTCCCAAGCAGCACGACAGCGTTCCCAAGCAGCACGCCCACGTTCCCAAGCAGCACGACCACGTTCCCAAGCAGCACGACCACGTTTCCAAGCAGCACGACCACGTTCCCAAGCAGCACGACCACGTTCCCAAGCAGCACGCCCACGTTCCCAAGCAGCACGCCCGCGTTCCCAAGCAGCACGACCACGTTTCCAAGCAGCACGACCACGTTCCCAAGCAGCACGCCCGCGTTCCCAAGCAGCACGCCCACGTTCCCAAGCAGCACGACCACGTTTCCAAGCAGCACGACCACGTTCCCAAGCAGCACGCCCGCGTTCCCAAGCAGCACGCCCACGTTTCCAAGCAGCACGCCCGGGTTTCCAAGCAGCACGCCCGGGTTCCCAAGCAGCACGACCACGTTCCCAAGCAGCACGCCCACGTTCCCAAGCAGCACGCCCACGTTCCCAAGCAGCACGACCACGTTTCCAAGCAGCACGCCCGGGTTCCCAAGGAGCACGACAGCGTTCCCAAGCAGCACGCCCGGGTTCCCAAGCAGCACGACCACGTTTCCAAGCAGCACGCCCGTGTTCCCAAGCAGCACGCCCGAGTTCCCAAGCAGCACGCCCGCGTTCCCAAGCAGCACGCCCGGGTTCCCAAGCAGCACGCCCGGGTTCCCAAGGAGCACGCCCGCGTTCCCAAGCAGCACGCCCAAGTTTCCAAGCAGCACGCCCGGGTTCCCAAGCAGCACGCCCGCGTTCCCAAGCAGCACGACCACGTTTCCAAGCAGCACGCCCACGTTCCCAAGCAGCACGACAGCGTTCCCAACGAGAACGCCCACGTTCCCAAGCAGCACGCCCACGTTCCCAAGCAGCACGACAGCGTTCCCAACGAGAACGCCCACGTTCCCAAGCAGCACGCCCACGTTCCCAAGCAGCACGCCCGCGTTCCCAAGCAGCACGCCCACGTTCCCAAGCAGCACGACAGCGTTCCCAACGAGAACGCCCGCATTCCCAAGCAGCACGCCCGCGTTCCCAAGCAGCACGACCACGTTCCCAAGCAGCACGCCCACGTTCCCAAGCAGCACGCCCAAGTTTCCAAGCAGCACGACCACGTTCCCAAGCAGCACGCCCAAGTTTCCAAGGAGCACGACAGCGTTCCCAACGAGAACGCCCGCGTTCCCAAGCAGCACAACCACGTTCCCAAGCAGCACGCCCGGGTTCCCAAGCAGCACAACCACGTTCCCAAGCAGCACGCCCGGGTTCCCAAGGAGCACGACAGCGTTCCCAACGAGAACGCCCGCGTTCCCAAGCAGCACAACCACGTTCCCAAGCAGCACGCCCACGTTCCCAAGCAGCATGCCCGCGTTCCCAAGCAGCACGACAGCGTTCCCAACGAGAACGCCCGCGTTCCCAAGCAGCATGCCCACGTTCCCAAGCAGCACGACAGCGTTCCCAACGAGAACGCCCGCGTTCCCAAGCAGCACAACCACGTTCCCAAGCAGCACGCCCGGGTTCCCAAGCAGCACGACAGCGTTCCCAACGAGAACGCCCGCGTTCCCAAGCAGCACGCCCACGTTCCCAAGCAGCACGACAGCGTTCCCAACGAGAACGCCCGCGTTCCCAAGGAGCACGCCCGCGTTCCCAAGCAGCACGACAGCGTTCCCAACGAGAACGCCCACGTTCCCAAGCAGCACGACAGCGTTCCCAACGAGAACGCCCGCGTTCCCAAGCAGCACGCCCAAGTTTCCAAGCAGCACGCCCACGTTCCCAAGCAGCACGACAGCGTTCCCAACGAGAACGCCCGCGTTCCCAAGCAGCACAACCACGTTCCCAAGCAGCACGCCCACGTTCCCAAGCAGCACGCCCACGTTCCCAAGCAGCACGACAGCGTTCCCAACGAGAACGCCCGCGTTCCCAAGGAGCACGCCCGCGTTCCCAAGCAGCACGACAGCGTTCCCAACGAGAACGCCCACGTTCCCAAGCAGCACGACCACGTTCCCAAGCAGCATGCCCGCGTTCCCAAGCAGCACGCCCGCGTTCCCAAGCAGCACGACCACGTTCCCAAGCAGCACGACCACGTTCCCAAGCAGCACGCCCACATTTCCAAGCAGCACGACAGCGTTCCCAACGAGAACGCCCGCGTTCCCAAGCAGCACGCCCGCGTTTCCAAGCAGCACGCCCGCGTTTCCAAGCAGCACGACAGCGTTCCCAACGAGAACGCCCGCGTTCCCAAGCAGCACGCCCACGTTTCCAAGCAGCACAACCATGTTCCCAACGAGAACGCCCGCGTTCCCAAGCAGCACGACAGCGTTCCCAATGATAACGCCCGCGTTCCCAAGGAGCACGCCCGCGTTCCCAAGCAGCACGACCACGTTCCCAAGCAGCACGACAGCGTTCCCAACGAGAACGCCCACGTTCCCAAGCAGCACGCCCACGTTCCCAAGCAGCACAACCACGTTCCCAAGCAGCACGCCCACGTTCCCAAGGAGCACGCCCGCGTTCCCAAGCAGCACGACCACGTTCCCAAGCAGCACGACAGCGTTCCCAACGATAACGCCCGCGTTCCCAAGCAGCACGACCATGTTCCCAAGCAGCACGACAGCGTTCCCAACGATAATGCCCGCGTTCCCAAGCAGCACGCCCGGGTTCCCAAGCAGCACGCCCGGGTTCCCAAGCAGCACGCCCGCGTTCCCAAGCAGCACGCCCGGGTTCCCAAGCAGCACGACAGCGTTCCCAACGAGAACGCCCGCGTTCCCAAGCAGCACGCCCGCGTTCCCAAGCAGCACGCCCACGTTTCCAAGCAGCACGACAGCGTTCCCAACGAGAACGCCAGCGTTCCCAAGCAGCACGCCCACGTTTCCAAGCAGCACGACAGCGTTCCCAACGAGAACGCCCGCTTTCCCAAGCAGCACGCCCGCGTTCCCAAGCAGCACGACAGCGTTCTCAACGAGAACGCCCGCGTTCCCAAGCAGCACGCCCGCGTTCCCAAGCAGCACGACAGCGTTCCCAACGAGAACGCCCGCGTTCCCAAGCAGCACGCCCACGTTCCCAAGCAGCACGACAGCGTTCCCAATGAGAACGCCCGCGTTCCCAAGCAGCACGCCCGCGTTCCCAAGCAGCACGACAGCGTTCCCAACGAGAACGCCCGCGTTCCCAAGCAGCACGCCTGCGTTCCCAAGCAGCACGACAGCGTTCCCAAGCAGCACGACCATGTTCCCAAGCAGCACGCCCGCGTTCCCAAGCAGCACGACCACGTTCCCAAGCAGCACGCCCGGGTTCCCAAGCAGCACGACCATGTTCCCAAGCAGCACGCCTGCGTTCCCAAGCAGCACGACCATGTTCCCAAGCAGCACGCCCGCGTTCCCAAGCAGCACGCCCGCGTTCCCAAGCAGCACGACAGCGTTCCCAACGATAATGCCCGCGTTCCCAAGCAGCACGACCATGTTCCCAAGCAGCACGCCCGCGTTCCCAAGCAGCACGCCCGCGTTCCCAAGCAGCACGACAGCGTTCCCAACGATAATGCCCGCGTTCCCAAGCAGCACGACCATGTTCCCAAGCAGCACGCCCGCGTTCCCAAGCAGCACGACCACGTTCCCAAGCAGCACGATAGCGTTCCCAAGCAGCACGACCACGTTCCCAAGCAGCACGCCTGCGTTCCCAAGCAGCACGACCACGTTCCCAAGCAGCACGACAGCGTTCCCAAGGAGCACGACCACGTTCCCAAGCAGCACGACCATGTTCCCAAGCAGCACGCCCGCGTTCCCAAGCAGCACGCCCGCGTTCCCAAGCAGCACGACAGCGTTCCCAAGCAGCACGCCCGCGTTCCCAAGCAGCACGCCCGCGTTCCCAAGCAGCACGACCATGTTCCCAAGCAGCACGCCTGCGTTCCCAACGATAATGCCCGCGTTCCCAAGCAGCACGACCATGTTCCCAAGCAGCACGACAGCGTTCCCAACGATAATGCCCGCGTTCCCAAGCAGCACGACCATGTTCCCAAGCAGCACGCCCGCGTTCCCAAGCAGCACGACAGCGTTCCCAACGATAATGCCCGCGTTCCCAAGCAGCACGACCATGTTCCCAAGCAGCACGCCCGCGTTCCCAAGCAGCACGCCCGCGTTCCCAAGCAGCACGACAGCGTTCCCAAGCAGCACGACCATGTTCCCAAGCAGCACGCCTGCGTTCCCAAGCAGCACGACCATGTTCCCAAGCAGCACGCCCGCGTTCCCAAGCAGCACGACAGCGTTCCCAACGATAATGCCCGCGTTCCCAAGCAGCACGCCCGGGTTCCCAAGCAGCACGCCCGCGTTCCCAAGCAGCACGCCCGCGTTCCCAAGGAGCCCACCCACGTTCCCAAGCAGCACGACAGCGTTCCCAAGCAGCACGCCCGCGTTCCCAAGGAGCCCACCCACGTTCCCAAGCAGCACTCCCGCTTTCCCGAGCACACCCACGTTCCCAATGCCGTTTATACTCACAGTCCTCTCCTGAGAAGCCAATGACGGTCCTGGGCTCAGGGGCTGAACCCTCCTGGTTGAAGGCCTGAACCTGGATCTGGTAGGGGACGAAGGTGGGGGTGGAGTTGACGAGGTAGGGAGGGCTCTCCAGAACCAGCTCCTTCCACTCACTCCCCTCACTCAGCTGCCTCCACTTCACTACATACTGCAGGTTGGGAGCATTCCAATCGAGTGGCTTCAGCACCTGGGATAGACACACAAGGCCGGGATCTTAGTGCGGGATAAATTGTCACATTGACAACTTTGTACTCTGTTTCGCTGCCAGTCTCACTCTGAGTCACAAGATTTGGAGTGGGGTTAAGCTCCACGCCTCAGGCTGAGGGAGCGCTGCACTGTCAGAGGGTCAGTACTGAGGGAGTGCCGCACTGTCAGAGGGTCAGTACTGAGGGAGTGCTGCACTGTCAGAGGGTCAGTACTGAGGGAGTGCCGCACTGTCAGAGGGTCAGTACTGAGGGAGCGCCGCACTGTCAGAGGGTCAGTACTGAGGGAGTGCCGCACTGTCAGAGGGTCAGTACTGAGGGAGTGCCGCACTGTCAGAGGGTCAGTGCTGAGGGAGTGCCGCACTGTCAGAGGGTCAGTACTGAGGGAGTGCCGCACTGTCAGAGGGTCAGTGCTGAGGGAGTGCCGCACTATCAGAGGGTAAGTAATGAGGGAGCGCCGCACTGTCAGAGGGTCAGTACTGAGGGAGTGCTGCACTGTCAGAGGGTCAGTACTGAGGGAGTGCCGCACTGTCAGAGGGTCAGTACTGAGGGAGTGCCGCACTGTCAGAGGGTCAGTACTGAGGGAGTGCTGCACTGTCAGAGGGTCAGTGCTGAGGGAGTGCCGCACTGTTAAAGGGTCAGTACTGAGGGAGTGCCGCACTGTCAGAGGGTCAGTACTGAGGGAGAGCTGCGCTGTCAGAGGGTCAGTACTGAGGGAGTGCCGCACTGTCAGAGGGTCTGTACTGAGGGAGTGCCGCACTGTCAGACGGTCAGTACTGAGGGAGTGCCGCACTGTCAGAGGGTCAGTACTGAGGGACTGCACTGTGAGAGAGTCAGTACTGAGGGAGCGCCGCACTGTCAGAGGGTCAGTACTGAGGGAGTGCTGCACTGTCAGAGGGTCAGTACTGAGGGAGTGCTGCACTGTCAGAGGGTCAGTACTGAGGGAGTACTGCACTGTCAGAGGGTCAGTACTGAGGGAGTGCCGCACTGTCAGTGGGTCAGTACTGAGGGAGTTTCGCACTGTCAGAGGGTCAATACTGAGAGAGCACCGCACTGTCAGAGGGTCAGTACTGAGGGGGCACCGCACTGTCAGAGGGTCAGTGCTGAGGGAGTGCCGCACTGTCAGAGGGTCAGTGCTGAGGGAGTGCTGCACTGTCAGAGGGCCAGTACTGAGGGAGCGCCGCACTGTCAGAGGGTCAGTACTGAGGGAGTGCCGCACTATCAGAGGGTCAGTACTGAGGGAGTGCTGCACTGTCAGAGGGTCAGTACAGAGAGAGTGCCGCACTGTCAGAGGGTCAGTACTGAGGAAGTGCTGCGCTGTCAGAGGGTCATAGAACATAGAACATAGAACGATACAGCGCAGTACAGGCCCTTCGGCCCACGATGTTGCACCGAAACAAAAGCCATCTAACCTACACGATGCCATTATCATCCATATGTTTATCCAATAAACTTTTAAATGCCCTCAATGTTGGCGAGTTCACTACTGTAGCAGGTAGGGCATTCCACGGCCTCACTACTCTTTGCGTAAAGAACCTACCTCTGACCTCTGTCCTATATCTATTACCCCTCAGTTTAAAGTTATGTCCCCTCGTGCCAGCCATATCCATCCGCGGGAGAAGGCTCTCACTGTCCTAACCCTATCCAACCCGCTGATCATTTTGTATGCCTCTATTAAGTCTCCTCTTAACCTTCTTCTCTCCAACGAAAACAACCTCAAGTCCATCAGCCTTTCCTCATGAGATTTTCCCACCATACCAGGCAGCACCCTGGTAAATCTCCTCTGCACCCGCTCCAAAGCCTCCACGTCCTTCCTATAATGCGGTGACCAGAACTGTACACAATACTCCAAATGCGGCCGTACCAGAGTTCTGTACAGCTGCAACATGACCTCCCGACTCCGGAACTCAATCCCTCTACCAATAAAGGCCAACACTCCATAGGCCTTCTTCACAACCCTATCAACCTGGGTGGCAACTTTCAGGGATCTATGTACATGGACACCGAGATCCCTCTGCTCATCCACACTTTCAAGAACTTTACCATTAGCCAAATATTCCGCATTCCTGTTATTCCTTCCAAAGTGAATCACCTCACACTTCTCTACATTAAACTCCATTTGCCACCTCTCAGCCCAGCTCTGCAGCTTATCTATATCCCTCTGGAACCTGCTACATCCTTCCACACTATCGACAACACCACCGACTTTAGTATCGTCTGCAAATTTACTCACCCACCCTTCTGCGCCTTCCTCTAGGTCATTGATAAAAATGACAAACAGCAACGGCCCCAGAACAGATCCTTGTGGTACTCCACTTGTGACTGTACTCCATTCTGAACATTTCCCATCAACCACCACCCTCTGTCTTCTTTCAGCTAGCCAATTTCTGATCCACATCTCTAAATCACCCTCAATCCCCAGCCTCCGTATTTTTTGCAATAGCCTACCGTGGGGAACCTTATCAAACACTTTGCTGAAATCCATATACACCACATCAACTGCTCTACCCTCGTCTACCTGTTCAGTCACCTTCTCAAACAACTCAGTAAGGTTTGTGAGGCATGACCTACCCTTCACAAAGCCATGCTGACTATCCCTGATCATATTATTCCTATCTAGATGATTATAAATCTTGTCTCTTATAATCCCCTCCAAGACTTTACCCACTACAGACGTGAGGCTCACCGGTCTATAGTTGCCGGGGTTGTCTCTGCTCCCCTTTTTGAACAAAGGGACCACATTTGCTGTCCTCCAGTCCTCTGGCACTATTCCTGTAGCCAATGATGACATAAAAATCAAAGCCAAAGGTCCAGCAATCTCTTCCCTGGTCTCCCATAGAATCCTAGGATAAATCCCATCAGGTCCCGGGGACTTATCTATTTTCAGCCTGTCCAGAATTGCCAACACCTCTTCCCTACGTACCTCAATGCCATCTATTCTATTAGACTGGGGTTCAGCATTCTCCTCCACAACATTATCTTTTTCCTGAATGAATACTGACGAAAAATATTCATTTAGTATCTCGCCTATCTCTTCAGACTCCACACCTTCAGACTCCACACACAATTTCCCATCCCTGTCCTTGACTGGTCCTACTCTTTCCCTAGTCATTCGCTTATTCCTGACATACCTATAGAAAGCTTTTGGGTTTTCCTTGATCCTTCCTGCCAAATACTTCTCATGTCCCCTCCTTGCTCGTCTTAGCTCTCTCTTTAGATACTTCCTCGCTACCTTGTAACTATCCATCGCCCCAACTGAAACTTCACACCTCATCTTCACATAGGCCTCCTTCTTCCTCTTAACAAGAGATTCCACTTCCTTGGTAAACCACGGTTCCCTCGCTCGACGCCTTCCTCCCTGTCTGACCGGTACGTACTTATCAAGAACACGCAGTAGCTGATCCTTGAAAAAGCCCCACTTATCCAGTGTGCCCAACACTTGCAGCCTACTTCTCCACCTTATCCCCCTCAAGTCACGTCTAATGGCATCATAATTGCCCTTCCCCCAGCTATAACTCTTGCCCTGCGGTGTATACTTATCCCTTTCCATCATTAACGTAAACGTCACCGAATTGTGGTCACTGTCCCCAAAGTGCTCTCCTACCTCCAAATCCAACACCTGGCCTGGTTCATTACCCAAAACCAAATCCAACGTGGCCTCGCCTCTTGTTGGCCTGTCAACATATTGTTTCAGGAAACCCTCCTGCACACACTGTACAAAAAACGACCCATCTATTGTACTCGAATTATATCTTTTCCAGTCAATATTTGGAAAGTTAAAGTCTCCCATAATAACTACCCTGTTACTTTCGCACATATCCAGAATCATCTTCGCCATCCTTTCCTCTACAGGGTCAGTACTGAGGGAGTGCAGCACTGTCAGAGGGTCAGTACTGAGGGAGTGCTGCACTGTCAGAGGGTCAGTACTGAGGGAGTGCTGCACTGTCAGAGGGTCAGTACTGAGGGAGTGCTGCACTGTCAGAGGTTCAGTACTGAGGGAGTGCCGCACTGTCAGAGGGTCAGTACTGAGGGAGTGCCGCACTGTCAGAGGGTCAGTACTGAGGGAGTGCCGCACTGTCAGAGGGTCAGTACTGAGGGAGCGCCGCACTGTCAGAGCGTCAGTACTGAGGGAGTGCCGCACTGTCAGAGGCTCAGTACTGAGGGAGTGCCGCACTGTCAGAGGGTCAGTACTGAGGGAACAATAAACCAGCAATAATTACTGGATCGCAGTATTAATCACGCAGTTGGATAGATGATGAGAGTGATTGATTTAGCTTTTAAATCCCATCACTGCGCAAAGCAGCTCCTCCACATCCAGCTCAGATCAGACACCGACCCAGCCCACCAGCCCACACCCCCACCAGCCCCCTCCCCCAGCCCGACCCCCCCAGCCCAAAACTCCCCCAGCCCGAAATCCCCCAACCCGAAACCCTCCCCAGCCCAAACCCCCCCATCCCGAAACCCCCACTGCCCAAACCCCCCAGCCCGAACCCCCCATCCCCCCCAGCCCGACCCCCCCAGCCCGAAACCCACCCAGCCCAAAATCCCCCAACACGAAACCCTCCCCAGCCCGAACCCCCCCATCCCGAAACCCCCACTGCCCAAACCCCCCATCCCGAAACCCCCAGCCCGAACCCCCCATCCCCCCAGCCCGACCCCCCCAGCCCGAAACCCACCCAGCCAGAAATCCCCCAACACGAAACCCTCCCCAGCCCAAAGTCCCCCAACCCAAAACCCTCCCCAGCCCGAACCCCCCCAGCCCGGAACCCCCCCAGCCCAAACCCCCCCATCCCGAAACCCCCACTGCCCAAACCCCCCAGCCCGAACCCCCCATCCCCCCAGCCCGACCACCCCAGCCCGAAACCCACCCAGCCCGAAATCCCCCAACACGAAACCCTCCCCAGCCCAAAGTCCCCCAACCCAAAACCCTCCCCAGCCCGAACCCCCCAGCCCGAACCCCCCATCCCCCTCCCCCAGCCCGCCCCCCCAGCCCGAAACCCCCCCAGCCCCAAACCCCCCAACCCCCTCCCCCAGCCCACCCTCCCCCCAGCCCGCCCCCCCCAGCCGGAAACCCCCCCAGCCCGAAACCCCCTCATCCCCTCCCCCCAGCCCGCCCCCCCACCCGAAACGCCCCAGCCCGAAACGCCCCCAGCCCGACCCCCCAGCCCCCTCCCCCAGCCCGACCCCCCCAGCCCGAAACCCCCCCAGCCCGAAATCCCCCAACCCGAACCCTCCCCAGCCCGAAATCCCCCAACCCGAACCCTCCCCAGCCCGAACCCCCCCATCCCGAAACCCCCACTTCCCAAACCCCCCCTGCCCGAAATCCCCCAACCCGAACCCCCCATCCCGAAACCCCCACAGCCCGAACCCCCCATCCCCCCAGCCCCCTCCCCCAGCCCGACCCCCCCAGCCCAAAACCCCCCCAGCCCGAACCCCCCATCCCCTCAGCCCCCTCCCCCAGCCCGACCCCCCCCAGCCCAAAACCCCCCCAGCCCGAACCCCCCAGCCCCCTCCCCCAGCCCGACCCCCCCAGCCCAAAACCCCCCCAGCCCGAAATCTCCCAACCCGAACCCTCCCCAGCCCGAACCCCCCCAGCCCAAACCCCCCATCCCCCCAGCCCCCTCCCCGCCCCCCCAGCCCGAAACCCCCCCAGCCCGAACACCCCCCCTGGCCGAACCCCCCCAGCCCGAACCCTCCCATCCCGAAACCCCCACTGCCCGAAACCCCCCAGCCCGAAGCCCCCCAGCCTGAACCCCCCCCCCCCGAACCTAACCCCCCAGTCCGCCCCCCAGCCCAAAACCCCCCCCAGCTCGAACCACCCCCCGGCCCGAACCCCCCCAGCCCGAAATCCCCCAACCCCCAGCCCTTCCCCCAGCCCGCCCCCCCCCAGCCCGAACCACCCCCAGCCCTTCCCCCAGCCCGCCCCCCCCAGCCCGAACCACCCCCAGCCCTAAACCCCCAACTCGAACACCCCCATCCCCCCAGCCCGAAACCCCCCCAGCCCGAACCCCCCCAGCTCGCGCCCCCAGCCCCCTCCTGTAGCCATGTAAAATGGCTGCGTTCCGATTAATCTGGCCAAAACCCAGTTTGAAATGGCTAACCCGAAAGACTGCTGGGAAAAGCAGCCAAGAAGACACAAGCAGGCAGCTGCAGACAGGTTTGCAGCTTCAGCTCGGGGAACGTAGCCCAGATCGATACTCAGGGCTATCAACAGTCCTTCAACCCAGGTATCCGCAGTTGCATTCAGGACTGTTTACACCTAATCTACTCAGACATCCAGTTAAATCGGCTATCCCCGGGAACAATTGCAACATATTAGCAATTGAACACCGGGCCAGACCTGTCGGCGCCTGCAGTGGCCGAAACAAAGACAGGTGAGCGACCACCCCCCGATCGAGGAATCGCCTCACCATTGGACACATCGACCCCAGAGACTGGGGACAGAATCCAATCACTTGGGACTCAGGGTCAAGGGCCGCCCCGGGAGGCGAGAAGCCCCTGGGCCCTATAAAAGTGAGGGGCCAAGTTCAGATCTCTCTCTCTCTCTCCTCTTCGCCTGCTCGAGACCTTCGCAAGACCAGCCACCGGCAGCAGTAAGTTTGAATCCAACGATCGCTATCCGGTAGAGACACCTAGCCACCGACCTGTAGCAGCCTTTTGAATCCCGCGGGCCAGATCTGATTGGACAAGCCATTCATTTCCAGGACCTGGTGGGCTCTTCCTAAGTTAAGTATTGGCCAGTAGTGATAGGTTTATTATATAAATAGTAATATTAGGGTATTAATATTGCTTGTTGTATATAATAAATAATCGTTGTTTTAATCCTTACTAAGCGGTGTGCTGTGTTATGAATCATAACCTGAACTTGAACCACGTGGTGGTATCATAAAGATACCTGGCGACTCATGAGCAAAGGTGACCTAAACAGAGCAAAAAGACTAAAGCTAGAAAGAGCAACATAATTGGCGACTCTGCCGGGACCCGACATAGAAGTGGAAAACCACTCCGGGAGAACCCCAACATTTTGAATTAGAATCCAATCGGAAACAACAACAAAAAAAACCACAAGTGTTCAAGCGGTTCTGGTTAATAATTCACAATTCGGAAGTGTGTGTATGCATGCGTAACTAACAGGGTTATAAGGCAAAACCGATAGATTTTTTGTTGCGTCAAAACTATCGGCCGTTGGTATTTTGGAAATTAGCGCAAGCCGTACCCGCATCTACCACACCACCTTAGCCCCCTGTTCCAAATTCGAACGTAACGAGCAGATAAGAGAGAGCCATGCAGGCAATGCAAGCGATGCAGCACCTCATGAACCCGGAAGATTTTGCTGTCGCACCAGTCAGCAGCGTAGGAGCGGGCCAGTGTCCCGTTTGGGAAGTGGAAATCCACAAAATTCTGCAGGGCAAAGGATGGCCCGTGTGGAAGGATTTCTGCAATAACGACGACTCAGGTCCCGGAAGTATAGGGCATACTTGGTGGGAGAACCTGAGTGAGATTCACAGAAAGAGTTTAGCAAAAGCGCGCAAGCCGATGGCAATTGTGTCCTGTCTGGCACAATTGCGAGGCACAGAGGAGGTCGTCAGGACGCTCCGCAAGGAAATAGAAGGCATACATCGGATAAGTAAAACCGATATATGTGAAATTGAGAAAGAGAACCAGGAATTGAAAGGAAAATTAGCAG
This sequence comes from Scyliorhinus torazame, assembly GCF_047496885.1. Taxonomy (NCBI): domain Eukaryota; kingdom Metazoa; phylum Chordata; class Chondrichthyes; order Carcharhiniformes; family Scyliorhinidae; genus Scyliorhinus; species Scyliorhinus torazame. The sequence continues at coordinate 1,435,645 of NC_092728.1, forward strand.
CAAAGGACGAAGAGGTGGCTGACGCCAAACGGGGTCACCAATCTTGTCTGGCGCACTTGAGTAGTTTCCAGTCCCAGTATGAAAAGGCTTATCAGGACCTGCAGCGTGCAGTCCTGGTAAAGAAAGAAACAGAAAACCAGTTAGAGACGCTCCAGAAACAATGCAGTGATCTCAAGGCAGCCTTGAGAGCGCGCCACGCCACAACCACGGAACAAAGGCAGAGTACTTTGGACCATGCAAAGTGCCGAAAGCAGGTTGCAGACTTGAAAGCACTGCTTTCTGTCCAAAAGGGATTTCAAGAAACCTTTGGGGAAAGTCTAGACCAGGAAGACGGCCCTGATTGGGAAGAATTGCAAGAGACAGCGCAGAGATATGTTCAGGGAGCATGTGCGCAGGGAAAACCCCAAAGGAGGAGAGCACCCCCACCCCCCACACAGCAGATAATACAGGCTCCCATGAACCCTGTAACAACCCACCGCACCGCCACAGCAGACGAGGCGGAAGTCTTATATTCCACCCCCCTCACAGTGACCCAATTACGGGACGCGTGTGCCAAAATCACACCGTTCCTCCCCGCTTCAGACCCACACCATTTCTTTGCCACCGTCAAACACCAGGCGACCTTGTACGGCCTGGATGAGAAAGAGCAGGTAAAGCTCACGGTCCTCAGCTTAGACCCATCGGTCGCAGCAGCCCTTCCCGACCCACAGAATGTAGGGGGAGGCACCCTTGCAGAAATGCAGGCCGCCATCCTGGATGCGATCGGGTACAACCGGGGCGACCCCGTAGACGGTCTGAATAAATGCAGACAGAAAAGGTCTGAACACCCCATAGCGTTCGCAGGACGCTTGTGGATTCACTTTGAAGCCGTTTTCGTGCCCATTTGTCCCCAGACAATATGGCCAAGTGGACCCGCACCCTTATCTCCCATGCCACAGAAGCAGGACAGAAAGCCTGTAGCAATTATGACCCCTCGGAGGAGGCTCATAATGAGAAGTGGGTGGTCAAGAGATTGTCCCGCGTTTGGGAACAAGCGGCTCACGGTAAACCCGCAGCTAGAACCCCTGAGGAAAACCAAGCCGCCGCAGACGTGCAGGCAGTAAGAACCACTCTCCACAACCCCGCCTGGGTAAACGAAGGAAAGAACAGCCCCCCAGCCAAACCGCAAGAGTGCTACAATTGCGGCCAATTGGGACATTTTGCCCAAGAATGCAAAGGCCCTAAGAAACCACAGAGTGCCCAACCGACAGGCACTCTCGATAAGAAAAAGGCAGAGCCCGTAGCGGCCGAGAACTGAGGTGTCCACATGATGATATAAAGGAGACACTTGGTGAAAAGTGTTGTCCTTTCTGATGGAACCTGCAGAATGTTTATGTTGTCTGTCCGTTTGTTAAATGTTGTTCGTCCTACAGGAGAATTTTCTCACTGCCCCACACCCATTCATCTGAACTTTTTAACTTTTCCCACTGACACCCACCACCGCCACACGCCCATTCTGCCAATACCTCTGAGGACTTGCCTCAGAGGCCCACCGAGACCAGACGCCCGATCGTAGCTACTCTTCTGATTGGATGGTAGAATCAGAACAGTAACCCCACCATGGTGACTACATTTTTGTCCGTTCTTTGGTCGCTCAGGCAGTGGAGAAACGGCGTGAGACCCGCCCTGCCTGGGGACCCCCCCATTGGTCAAAAACGCTCGGGTAGGGAAGATACGGTATTGGTCGCCATCCTACCCGGGGACTCCACCCAAATCGTACCCGTCGCGGCCCACACGCACCCCATTCGAACTTTTCTTTCAAAAACAGTTTTATTTATTTCGGCAACGTTTGGGTTGCTGCCAAATGCTATTTACATCCTAGAACATTTGGATGATAAACCTAGCACTGGTCCACCATTGGGAAGTGTGCCGTGTCCAAACATTTGTTTTGAAAAAAAAAATGGGGGGAGAGTCACAGACTGTGACCAATTATAAGGGTTTAATTGGCCCCAAGAAGGACAGACACACTAACACACCAGGTATTAAACCGAAGTATTTACGCACACTACGCTTGTCTTACAGAACTCCAGGAGCTGCAAGTCCGGAGAAAACCAGCAAACACAGGAAGAGGAAAGAAAGAAGACAGCCATGAGGACTCCCTTCTTCGTGCTCAACATAATTATTCTGGACTTTTGGTTGCGCGGGAAAGCGGACCCCATTACTCCAAACCTCCCTGCCGTTAACGCTTCACTGCCCCATAGTACCGAGAGCCCAATCACCAACCACGCTGCATTATCCTGGCGTGCCAAGTTCATAACGTGGTACTCCCTATCGTACATCATTGAGGCGCTGTTAGCATTGGCCATACTCTGCTGTCCAGTACAGACCATGTGCCTCCGCAAGTGGAAAAGGAGAGCGTACCGCGCTCGAACCCCGGTCTATCGGATCCGATCCCCGATATTCAGCTATGACCAGACCCCAGACCCCCGCGACATATGAATAATAAAACATGCACTGGCGGTTTGTTTGTTTTTCCTGTAAATAAGAAGAGAATGTGTGGAAATGTATAATCCTGAGCTTGACTGCCAAGCCAGGGAAGAATATATTGAATGTTGTAATTGTTATTGTTTAGACAGATAAGATTGTATAATACTTGAAGAATTGTTAAGGTAAAATTAGAGGTTCCCAGTTTATTCTTTTCCAGACACATGCCCCTGCCTGACATAGCGCCCTCAAGAATTGTTTAGGTAAATTTTTGTGCATAGCTAGGGTCAGAGTAGTGGCCATGTGGGAGGTGCCCCCCCCAGTCGGGAAACAAAGAGGACAAAATTTATGTGATCCTTCACGCTTCGCGTTAGGATCACAAGGCGGGTATGTAGCCATGTAAAATGGCTGCGTTCCGATTAATCTGGCCAAAACCCAGTTTAAAACGGCTAACCCGAAAGACTGCTGGGAAAAGCAGCCAAGAAGACACAAGCAGGCAGCTGCAGACAGGTTTGCAGCTTCAGCTCGGGGAACGTAGACCAGATCGATACTCAGGGCTATCAACAGCCCATCAACCCAGGTATCCGCAGTTTCATTCAGGACTGTTTACACCTAATCATCTCAGACATCCACAGTTAAATTGGCTATCCCCGGGAATAATTGCAGCATATTAGCAATTGAACACCGGGCCAGACCTGTCGGCGCCTGCAGTGGCCGAAACAAAGACAGGTGAGCGACCACCCCCCAATCGAGGAATCGCCTCACCATTGGACACATCGACCCCAGAGATTGGGGACAGAATCCAATCACTTGGGACTCAGGGTCAAGGGCCGCCCCGGGAGGCGAGAAGCCCCTGGGCCCTATAAAAGTGAAGGTCCAAGTTCAGATCTCTCTCTCTCTCATCTTCGTCTGCTCGAGACTTTCGCAAGACCAGCCACCGTGTATCGTAAGTTTGAGTGCAGCGATCGCTATCCGGTAGAGACACCGAGCCATCGACCTGTAGCAGCCTTTTGAATCCCGCGGGCCAGATTTGATTGGATAAGCCATTCGTTTCCCTGACCTGGTGGGCTCTTCCTAAGTTAAGTATTGGCCAGTAGTGATAGGTTTGTTATATAGAAAGTAGTATTAGGGTATTAATATTGCTTGTTGTATATAATAAATGACCGTTGTTTTAATCCTTACTAAGCGGTGTGCTGTGTTATTAATCATAACCTGAACTTGAACCACGTGGTGGTATCATAAAGATACCTGGCGACTCAGGAGCAAAGGTGACCTAAACAGAGCAAATAGACTAAAGCTAGAAACAGCAACACTCCCCCCAGCCCGTACCCCCCCAGCCCCCTCCCCCCAGCCCGAAACCCCCCAGCCCGAACCCCCAACCCCCTCCCCCCAGCCCGAACCCCCCCATCCACCCAGCCCCCTCCCCCCAGCCCGTACCCCCCCAGCCCCCACCCCCCAGCCCGAAACCCCCCAGCCCGAACCCCCAACCCCCTCCCCCCAGCCCGAACCCCCCCATCCACCCAGCCCCCTCCCCCCAGCCCGAACCCCCCAGCCCGAACACCCCCAGCCCGAACCCCCATTCCCCTCCCCCAGCCCGAACCCCCCCCGCCTGAACCACCCCAGCCCAAACTCCCCCATCCCCCCAGCCCAAAACCCCCCACCCCGAACCCCCCAGCCCGAACCCCCCCCACCTGAACCACCCCAGCCCAAACTCCCCCCAGCCCAAAACCCCTCACCCCGAAACCCCCAGCCCGAACCCCCCCATCCCCCCAGCCCGAACCCCCCATTCCCCTAGCCCCCTCCCCAACTCGAAACCCCCCAGCCCGAACACCCCAGCCCGAACCCCCCCATCCCCCAGCCCGAACCCCACCAGCCCAAACCCTCCAGCCCGAACCCCCCATTCCCCCTACCCCCCTCCCCAGCTCGAACCCCCCAGCCCGAACCCCCCATTTCCCCAGCCCCCTCACCAGCTCGAACCCCCCCAGCCCGAACCCCCCCCCAGCCTGAACCCCCCATTACCCCAGCCCCCTCCCCCCAGCCCGAACATCCCCCAGCCCAAACCCCCCCAGCCAGAAACCCTCACCCCTCCCATCCCCTCAGCCCACCTCCCCAACCCGAACCCCCCCCAGCCCAGCCACCCTACCCCCCCCCAGCACACCAGCCCGCCCCCTCCAGCCCCACATTCTCCCCTCCCTCCCACCCCACCCCCAATCCCCCCCGTCTCAACCCCCACACACACACCGTCACAAACGTGTAGGGACTGGAGGAGATACAGAGATAGGGAGGGGTGTAGGGGCTGGAGGAGGTTACAGAGAAAGGGAGGGGTGTAGGGGCCGGAGGAGGTTACAGAGATAGGGAGGGGTGTAGGGGCCGGAGGAGGTTACAGAGATAGGGAGGGGTGTAGGGGCTGGAGGAGGTTACAGAGATAGGGAGGGGTGTAGGGGCTGGAGGAAGTTAGAGATAGGGAGGGGTGTAGGGGCTGGAGAAGGTTACAGAGATAGGGAGGGGTGTAGGGGCTGGAGGAGGTTACAGAGATAGGGAGGGGTGTAGGGGCTGGAGTAGGTTACACAGATAGGGAGGGTGTAGGGGCTGGAGGAGGTTAGAGATAGGGAGGGTATAGGGGCTGGAGGAGTTTACAGAGATAGGGAGGGGTGTAGGGGCTGGAGGAGGTTACAGAGATAGGGAGGGGTGTAGGGACTGGAGGAGGTTACAGAGATAGGGAGGGGTGTAGGGGCTGGAGGAGGTTACAGAGATAGGGAGGGGTGTAGGGGCTGGAGGAGGTTACAGAGATAGGGAGGGGTGTAGGGGCTGGAGGAGGTTACAGAGATAGGGAGGGTGTCGGGGCTGGAGGTGGTTACAGAGATAGGGAGGGATGTAGGGGCTGGAGGAGGTTACAGAGATAGGGAGGGTGTAGGGACTGGAGGAGGTTACAGAGATAGGGAGGGGTGTAGGGGCTGGAGGAGGTTACAGAGATAGTGAGGGGTGTAGGGGCTACAGGAGGTTACAGAGATAGGGAGGGGTGTAGGGGCTACAGGAGGTTACAGAGATAGGGAGGGTTGTAGGGGCTGGAGGAGGTTACAGAGATAGGGAGGGTGTAGGGGCTGGAGGAGGTTACAGAGATAGGGAGGGTGTAGGGGCTACAGGAGGTTACAGAGATAGGGAGGGGTGTAGGGGCTGGAGGAGGTTACAGAGATAGGGAGGGGTGTAGGGGCTGGAGGAGGTTACAGAGATAGGGAGGGGGTGTAGGGGCTGGAGGAGGTTACAGAGATAGGGAGGGGTGTAGGGGCTGGAGGAGGTTACAGAGATAGGGAGGGGTGTAGGGATTGGAGGAGGTTACAGAGATAGGGAGCGGTGTAGAGGCTACAGGAGGTTACAGAGATAGGGAGGGGTGTAGGGGCTGGAGGAGGTTACAGAGATAGGGAGGGGTGTAGGGGCTGGAGGAGGTTACAGAGATAGGGAGGGGTGTAGGGATTGGAGGAGGTTACAGAGATAGGGAGCAGTGTAGGGGCTACAGGAGGTTACAGAGATAGGGAGGGTTGTAGGGGCTAGAGGAGGTTACAGAGATAGGGAGGGGTGTAGGGGCTACAGGAGGTTACAGAGATAGGGAGGGGTGTAGGGATTGGAGGAGGTTACAGAGATAGGGAGCAGTGTAGGGGCTACAGGAGGTTACAGAGATAGGGAGGGTTGTAGGGGCTGGAGGAGGTTACAGAGATAGGGAGGGGTGTAGGGGCTGCAGGAGGTTACAGAGATAGGGAGCGGTGCAGAGGCTGGAGGAGGTTACAGAGATAGGGAGGGGGTGTAGGGGCTGGAGGAGATACAGAGATAGGGAGGGTGTAGGGGCTACAGGAGGTTACAGAGATAGGGAGGGTTGTAGGGGCTGGAGGAGGTTACAGATATAGGGAGGGGTCTAGGGGCTACAGGAGGTTACAGAGATAGGGAGGGTTGTAGGGGCTGGAGGAGGTTACAGAGATAGGGAGGGGTGTAGGGGCTGGAGGAGGTTACCGAGATAGGGAGGGTGTAGGGGCTACAGGAGGTTACAGAGATAGGGAGGGGTGTAGGGGCTGGAGGAGGTTACAGAGATAGGGAGGGGTGTAGGGGCTGGAGGAGGTTACAGAGATAGGGAGGGGTTGTAGGGGCTGGAGGAGGTTACAGAGATAGGGAGGGGTGTAGGGGCTGGAGGAGGTTACAGAGATAGGGAGGGGTGTAGGGTTTGGAGGAGGTTACAGAGATAGGGAGCTGTGTAGGGGCTACAGGAGGTTACAGAGATAGGGAGGGTTGTAGGGGCTGGAGGAGGTTACAGAGATAGGGAGGGGTGTAGGGGCTGGAGGAGGTTACAGAGATAGTGAGGGGTGTAGGGATTGGAGGAGGTGACAGAGATAGGGAGCGGTGTAGGGGCTGGAGGAGGTTACAGAGATAGGGAGGGGTGTAGGGGCTGGAGGAGGTTACAGAGATAGGGAGGGGTGTAGGGATTGGAGGAGGTTACAGAGATAGGGAGCGGTGTAGGGGCTACAGGAGGTTACAGAGATAGGGAGGGTTGTAGGGGCTGGAGGAGGTTACAGAGATAGGGAGGGGTGTAGGGGCTACAGGAGGTTACAGAGATAGGGAGGGGTGTAGGGGCTGGAGGAGGTTACAGAGATAGGGAGGGGTGCAGGGACTGGAGGAGGTTACAGAGATAGGGAGGGTGTAGGGGCTGGAGGATGGTTACAGAGATAGGGAGGGTGTAGGGGCTGGAGAAGGTTACAGAGATAGGGAGGGGTGTCGGGACTGGAGGAGGTTGCAGAGATAGGGAGGGTGTAGGGGCTGGAGGATGGTTACAGAGATAGGGAGGGGTGTAGGGACTGGAGGAGGTTACAGAGATAAGGAGGGTTGTAGTGGCTGGAGGAGGTTACAGAGATAGGGTGGGTGTAGGGGCTGGAGGATGGTTACAGAGATAGGGAGGGTTGTAGGGGCTGGAGGAGGTTACAGAGACAGGGAGGGTTGTAGGGACTGGAGGAGGTTACAGAGATAGGGAGGATGTAGGGGCTGGAGGAGGTTACAGAGATAGGGAGGGTTTCGGGGCTGGAGGAGGTTACAGAGATAGGGAGGGTTTCGGGGCTGGAGGAGGTTACAGAGATAGGGAGGGTTGTAGGGACTGGAGAAGGTTACAGAGATAGGGAGGGGTGTAGGGGCTGGAGGAGGTTACAGAGATAGGGATGGGTGTAGGGGCTGGAGGAGGTTACAGAGATAGGGAGGGGTGTAGTGGCTGGAGGAGGTTACAGAGATAGGGAGGGGTGTAGGGGCTGGAGGAGGTTACAGAGATAGGGAGGGGTGTAGGGGCTGGAGGAGGTTACAGAGACAGGGAGGGGTGTAGGGGCTGGAGGAGGTTACAGAGATAGGGAGGGTGTAGGGGCTGGAGGAGGTTACAGAGATAGGGAGTGGGTGTAGGGGCTGGAGGAGGTTACAGAGATAGGGAGGGTGTAGGGGCTGGAGGAGGTTACAGAGATAGGGAGGGGGTGTAGGGGCTGGAGGAGGTTACAGAGATAGTGAGGGGTGTAGGGGCTGGAGGAGGTTGCAGAGATAGGGAGGGGTGTAGGGGCTGGAGGAGGTTACAGAGATAGGGAGGGGTGTAGGGGCTGGAGGAGGTTACAGAGATAGGGAGGGGTGTAGGGGCTGGAGGAGGTTACAGAGATAGGGATGGGTGTAGGGGCTACAGGAGGTTACAGAGATAGGGAGGGTTGTAGGGGCTGGAGGAGGTTACAGAGATAGGGAGGGGTGTAGGGGCTGGAGGAGGTGACAGAGATAGGGAGGGGTGTAGGGGCTGGAGGAGGTTACATAGATAGGGAGGGTGTGTAGGGCTGGAGGAGGTTACAGAGATAGGGAGGGGTGTAGGGGCTACAGGAGGTTACAGAGATAGGGAGGGTTGTAGGGGCTGGAGGAGGTTACAGAGATAGGGAGGGGTGTAAGGGCTGGAGGAGGTTACAGAGATAGGGATGGGTGTAGGGGCTGGAGGAGGTTACAGAGATGGGGAGGGGTGTAGGGACTGTAGGAGGTTACAGAGATAGGGAGGGGTGCAGGGACTGGAGGAGGTTACAGAGATAGGGAGGGTGTAAGGGCTGGAGGAGGTTACAGAGATAGGGAGGGTGTAGGGGCTGGAGGATGGTTACAGAGATAGGGAGTGGTGTAGGGACTGGAGGATGGTTGCAGAGATAGGGAGGGGTGTAGGGACTGGAGGAGGTTACAGAGATAAGGAGGGTTGTAGGGGCTGGAGGAGGTTACAGAGATAGGGAGGGTGTAGGGGCTGGAGGATGGTTACAGAGATGGGGAGGGTTGTAGGGGCTGGAGGAGGTTACAGAGATAGGGAGGGTTGTAGGGGCTGGAGGAGGTTACAGAGACAGGGAGGGTTGTAGGGACTGGAGGAGGTTACAGAGATAGGGAGGGTGTAGGGGCTGGAGGCGGTTACAGAGATAGGGAGGGTTGTAGGGACTGGAGGAGGTTACAGAGAAAGGGAGGGTGTAGAGGTTGGAGGAGGTTACAGAGATCGGGATGGGTGTCGGGGCTGGAGGAGGTTACAGAGATAGGGAGGGGTGTAGGGGCTGGAGGAGGTTACAGAGATAGGGAGGGTTGTAGGGGCTGGAGGAGGTTACAGAGATAGGGAGGGTTGTAGGGGCTGGAGTAGGTTACAGAGATAGGGAGGGTTGTAGGGGCTGGAGGAGGTTACAGAGATAGGGAGGGGTGTAGGGGCTGGAGGAGGTTACAGAGATAGGGAGGGTTGTAGGGGCAGGAGGAGGTTACAGAGATAGGGAGGGGTGTCGGGGCTGGAGGAGGTTACAGAGATAGGGAGGGTGTAGGGGCTGGAGGAGGTTACAGAGATAGGGAGGCGTGGAGGGGCTGGAGGAGGTTACAGAGATAGGGATGGGTGTAGGGGCTGGAGGAGGTTACAGAGATAGGGACGGGTGTAGTGGCTGGAGGAGGTTACAAAGATAGGGAGGGGTGTAGGGGCTGGAGGAGGTTACAGAGATAGGGAGGGTGTAGGGGCTGGAGGAGTTTACAGAGATACTGAGGGTTGTAGGGGCTGGAGGAGGTTACAGAGATAGGGAGGGGTGTCGGGCTGGAGGAGGTTACAGAGATAGGGAGGGGGTGTAGGGGCTGGAGGAGGTTACAGAGATAGGGATGGGTGTAGGGGCTGCAGGAGGTTACAGAGATAGGGAGGGGTGTCAGGCTGGAGGAGGTTACAGAGATAGGGAGGGGTATCGGGGCTGGAGGAGGTTACAGAGATAGGGAGGGGTGTCGGGGCTGGAGGAGGTTACAGAGATAGGGAGGGGGTGTAGGGGCTGGAGGAGGTTACAGAGATAGGGATGGGTGTTCGGGCTGGAGGAGGTTTTCGGGATAGGGAGGGGTGTAGGGGCTGGAGGAGGTTACAGAGATAGGAGGGTGTAGGGGCTGGAGGAGCTTACAGAGATAGGGAGGGGGTGTACGGACTGGAGGAGGTTACAGAGATAGGGAGGGTTGTAGGGGCTGGAGGAGGTTACAGAGATAGGGAGGGTTGTAGGGGCTGGAGGAGGTTACAGAGATAGGGAGGGGTGTCGGGGGCTGGAGGAGGTTTACAGAGATAGGGAGGGGTGTAGGGGCTGGAGGAGGTTACAGAGATAGGGAGGGGGTGTAGGGGCTGGAGGAGGATACAGAAATAGGGCGGGGTGTAGGGGCTGGAGGAGGTTACAGAGATAGGGAGCGGTGTAGGGGCTGGAGGAGGTTACAGAGATAGGGAGGGTTGTAGGGGCTGGAGGAGGTTACAGAGATGTGGGAGGGGTGTAGGGGCTGGAGGAGGTTACAGAGATAGGGAGGGTTGTAGGGGCTGGAGGAGGTTACAGAGATGTGGAGGGGGTGTAGGGGCTGGAGGAGTTTACAGAGATAGGGAGGGGTGTAGGGGCTGGAGGAGGTTACAGAGATAGGGAGGGTGTCGGGGCTGGAGGACGTTACAGGGATAGGGAGGGGTGTAGGGGCTGGAGGAGGTTACAGAGATAGGGAGGGTTGTAGGGGCTGGAGGAGGTTACAGAGATAGGGAGGGGTGTAGGGGCTGGAGGAGGTTACAGAGATAGGGAGGGTTGTAGGGGCTGGAGGAGGTTACAGAGATAGGGGTGTCAGGCTGGAGGAGGTTACAGAGATAGGGAGGGGGTGTTCGGGCTGGAGGAGGTTTTCGGGATAGGGAGGGGTGTAGGGGCTGGAGGAGGTTACAGAGATAGGGAGGGTTGTAGGGGCTGGAGGAGGTTACAGAGATAGGGAGGGGTGGAGGGGCTGGAGGAGGTGACAGAGATAGGGAGGGGTGTAGGGACTGGAGGAGGTTACAGAGATAGGGAGGGGTGTAGGGGCTGGAGGAGGTTACAGAGATAGGGAGGGGTGTAGGGGCTGGAGGAGGTTACAGAGATAGGGAGGGGTGTAGGGACTGGAGGAGGTTACAGAGATAGGGAGGGGTGTCGGGGCTGGAGGGAGGGTGTCGGGGCTGGAGGGAGGGTGTCGGGGCTGGAGGGAGGGTGTAGCGGCTGGAGGAGGTTACAGAGATAGGGAGGGGTGGAGGGGCTGGAGGAGGTGACAGAGATAGGGAGGGGTGTAGGGACTGGAGGAGGTTACAGAGATAGGGAGGGGTGTAGGGGCTGGAGGAGGTTACAGAGATAGGGAGGGGTGTAGGGGCTGGAGGAGGTTACAGAGATAGGGAGGGGTGTAGGGACTGTTACAGAGATAGGGAGGGTGTAGGGACTGGAGGAGGTTACAGAGATAGGGAGGGGTGTAGGGCTGGAGGAGGTTACAGAGATAGGGAGGGGTGTAGGGGCTGGAGGAGGTTACAGAGATAGGGAGGGGTGTAGGGGCTGGAGGAGGTTACAGAGATAGGGAGGGTGTAGGGGCTGGAGGAGGTTACAGAGATAGGGAGGGTGTAGGGGCTGGAGGAGGTTACAGAGATAGGGAGGGGTGTAGGGGCTGGAGGAGGTTACAGAGATAGGGAGGGGTGTAGGGGCTGGAGGATGTTACAGAGATAGGGAGGGTGTAGGGACTGGAGGAGGTTACAGAGATAGGGAGGGGTGTAGGGCTGGAGGAGGTTACAGAGATAGGGAGGGTGTCGGGGCTGGAGGAGGTTACAGAGATAGGGAGGGGTGTAGGGACTGGAGGAGGTTACAGAGATAGGGAGGGGTGTAGGGGCTGGAGGAGGTTACAGAGATAGGGAGGGTGTACGGGCTGGAGGAGGTTACAGAGATAGGGAGGGTGTCGGGACTGGAGGAGGTTACAGAGATAGGGAGGGATGTAGGGGCTGGAGGGAGGGGTGTACGGGCTGGAGGGAGGCGGCGCCGGTTTTAAACTCTTTAAAGGCCACGCCCTGCGGTAAATCTCCCTGGAGACTGAGCGGGGGGGGGGGGGGGGGGGGGGGATATGGCGACGGGGGGGGGGGGGGGGGGGGGGGGGGATATGGCGACGGGGGGGGGGGGGGTGGGTATGGCGACGGGGGGGGGGGGGGGGGGGGGGGTATGGCGACGGGGTTTACCTGCCAGGTGATGAGCATGTTGTTGGGCTGCGACCCTTCACCCTTTACTCCTTCTGGATTCTTCTCCGGAGCTGCGTGTGGAGGGAAATGAAAGTCGGATGTCAAAGCTGCGGGAAGCAGAGGGTGACTGCCCTCTCCCCTCCGTTTACAACTCACCTTCCGCCCAGGGCACCCGGCCCCCTGATTCCCCCATCTCGCCCCTTGGGCTTCCCGCCTGGCCCTGCCCGCTGTACCCCCGGTGCCCTGCCTGGGGATGGGGGGGGGGGGGGGTCCCTCACAGCCGGCACCCCCGCCGAACTCAGAGCCACCCTCATCGTATCCTCTCCAATCCCAGAAGAGGAGATAGGAGCAGGAGGAGGCCATGAACTCCCCTCGAGCCTGCTCCCCCGTCTCTGGTTTCCCGCATGTCCCCCAGAATCCCAGAGAGAACGGAAATCCGACTGTCCCGCAGCCTGACATCTCCTCGACGATGGCCCCCGTCGAGCTGAGACATTTCTCCCTGTATAAGTCCAACAGCGAGATACCCCCCCATTCTCCCGATCCTACACCCAGATACCTCCCCACCTCCCCATTCTCCCGATCCTATACCCAGATACCTCCCCATTCTCCCGATCCTACACCCAGATACCCCCCCATTCTCCCGATCCCACACCCAGATACCTCCCCATTCTCCCGATCCTACACCCAGATACCTCCCCATTCTCCCGATCCTACATCCAGATATCTCCCCATTCTCCCGAGCCTACACCCAGATATCTCCCCATTCTCCCGATCCTACACCCAGATACCTCCCCATTCTCCCGAGCCTACACCCAGATACCTCCCCACTCTCCCGATCCCACACCCAGATATCTCCCCATTCTCCCGAGCCTACACCCAGATATCTCCCCATTCTCCCGAGCCTACACCCAGATACCTCCCCATTCTCCCGATCCTACACCCAGATACCTCCCCATTCTCCCGAGCCTACACCCAGATATCTCCCCATTCTCCCGAGCCTACACCCAGATACCTCCCCATTCTCCTGATCCTACACCCAGATATCTCCCCATTCTCCCGATACCACACCCAGATACATCCCCATTCTCCCGAACCTACACCCAGGTACCTCCCCATGTTCCTGATCCTACACCCAGATACCTCCCCATTCTCCCGAGCCTACACCCAGATACCTCCCCATTCTCCCGAGCCTACACCCAGATACCTCCCCACTCTCCCGATCCTACACCCAGATACCTCCCCATTCTCCCGAGCCTACACCCAGATACCTCCCCATTCTCCCGAGCCTACACCCAGATACCTCCCCACTCTCCCGATCCTACACCCAGATACCTCCCCATTCTCCCGAGCCTACACCCAGATATCTCCCCATTCTCCCGAGCCTACACCCAGATACCTCCCCATTCTCCCGATCCTACACCCAGATACCTCCCCACTCTCCCGATCCTACACCCAGATACCTCCCCACTCTCCCGATCCTACACCCAGATACCTCCCCATTCTCCCGAGCCTACACCAAGATACCTCCCCATTCTCCCGATCCTACACCCAGATACCTCCCCATTCTCCCGAGCCTACACCCAGATACCTCCCCACTCTCCCGATCCTACACCCAGATACCTCCCCATTCTCCCGAGCCTACACCCAGATATCTCCCCATTCTCCCGAGCCTACACCCAGATACCTCCCCATTCTCCCGATCCTACACCCAGATACCTCCCCATTCTCCCGAGCCTACACCCAGATATCTCCCCATTCTCCCGAGCCTACACCCAGATACCTCCCCACTCTCCCGATCCTACACCCAGATACCTCCCCATTCTCCCGAGCCGACACCCAGATACCTCCCCACTCTCCCGATCCTACACCCAGATACCTCCCCATTCTCCCGATCCTACACCCAGATATCTCCCCACTCTCCCGATCCTACACCCAGATAGCTCCGCACTCTCCTGACCCAAACGCCTCTGCAGACGCTTGCCAGCAGCACATACCTGACCAGGGGGTGACGTAGCGCTCTGTGCCCTCGCTGGGGGCACTGTCCCCGAAGCGGTTGACGGCAGTGACCCGGAAACTGTAGCTGACGTAGGGCGAGAGCTCGAGCTTCACCTCCTCCTGGTCGCCATCCACCTGCTCCATTACCTGCCAGCTCCCGGGTTCAAAGATATTCTCCTCAAACTCAACGATGAAATCTAAACGCAGAGGGAAACGCAACAGGTTAAAAACAGCAACCTGAGAACCGGAGTAACCCGAGGATTACAACCGAGCACCCAGTGACCCCACCCAGTGACCCAGCCCAGTGACCCCACCCAGTGACCCAGCCCAGTGACCCCACCCAGTGACCCAGTGACCCCACCCAGTGACCCCGCCCAGTGACCCCACCCAGTGATCCTGTGACCCCGCCCAGTGACCTCACCCAGTGACCCCGCCCAGTGACCCCACCCAGTGACCCAGTGACCCCGCCCAGTGACCCCACCCAGTGACCCCGCCCAGTGACCCCACCCAGTGATCCAGTGACCCCACCCAGTGACCCAGTGACCCCGCCCAGTGACCCAGCCCAGTGACCCAGTGACACCGCCCAGTGATCCAGTGACCCCGCCCAGTGAGCCCACCCAGTGACCAGTGACCCCGCCCAGAGACACCACCCAGTTACCCTGCCCAGTGACCCCACCCAGTGACCCCGCCCAGTGACCCCACCCAGTGATCCAGTGACCCCGCCCAGTGACCCCACCCAGTGACCCCACCCAGTGACCCAGTGACCCCGCCCAGTGACCCCACCCAGTGACCCCGCACAGTGACCACATCCAGTGATCCAGTGACCCCACCCAGTGACCCCGCCCAGTGACCCCACCCAGTGATCCAGTGACCCCGCCTAGTGACCCCACACAGTTACCCTGCCCAGTGACCCCACCCAGTGACCCCACCCAGTGACCCCGCCCAGTTACCCCAACCAGTGACCCTGCCAAGTGACCCCACCCAGTGACCCCACCCAGTGACCCCACCCAGCACCGAGTGACCCCGCCCAGTGTGGATTACATGCCCCTCAGCACCCAGGGAGGTGGCAACCCGCCCAGCACCCAATGAGCATGAGACCCCACCCAGCACTCAGTGTTGGGGACATCCCACCCAATTATGATTAGGCAGTACGTACGATCGATGGGGCTGTTGTGGTCGCTTCCAGGAGTCCAGGACAGCATCACCTCCATGTCCTCAATCCGCTTGCATTGTAAATCAAAAGGGGGTTCCGGGCGATCTGCGCACAAAACAACAAAACACTGAGACATATACCCGGATATACCCCACACCCCTCACTGTAACACTGATATACCCCACACCCCTCACTGTAACACTGATATACCCCACACCCCTCACTGTAACACTCTGATATACCCACACCCCTCACTGTAACACTGATATACCCCACACCCCTCACTGTAACACTCTGATATACCCACACCCCTCACTGTAACACTGACATACCCCACACCGCTCACTGTAACACTCTGATATACCCCACACCCCTCACTGTAACACTCTGATATACCCCACACACCTCACTGTAACACTGATATACCCCACACCCCTCAGTGTCACACTCTGATATACCCCACACCCCTCACTGTAACACTCTGATATATCCCACACCCCTCACTGTAACACTGATATACCCCACACCCCTCACTGTAACACTGATATACCCCACACCCCTCACTGTAACACTGATATACCCCACATCCCTCACTGTAACACTGATATACCCCACACCCCTCACTGTAACACTGATATACCCCACACCCCTCACTGTAACACTGATATACCCCACACCCCTCAGTGTCACACTCTGATATACCCCACACCCCTCACTGTAACACTGATATACCCCACACCCCTCACTGTAACACTCTGATATACCCCACACCCCTCACTGTAACACTGATATACCCCACACCACTCACTGTAACACTGATATACCCCACACCCCTCACTGTAACACTGATATATCCCACACCCCTCACTGTAACACTGATATATCCCACACCCCTCACTGTAACACTCTGATATATCCCACACCCCTCACTGTAACACTGATATACCCCACACACCTCACTGTAACACTGATATACCCCACACCCCTCACTGTAACACTGATATACCCCACACCCCTCACTGTAACACTGATATATCCCACACCCCTCACTGTAACACTGATATACCCCACACCCCTCACTGTAACACTGATATACCCCACACCCCTCACTGTAACACTGATATACCCCACACCCCTCACTGTAACACTGATATACCCCACACCCCTCACTGTAACACTGATATACCACACACCCCTCACTGTAACACTGATATACCACACACCCCTCACTGTAACACTGATATACCCCACACCCCTCACTGTAACACTCTGATATACCCCACACCCGTCACTGTAACACTCTGATATACCCCACACCCCTCACTGTAACACTGACATACCCCACACCCCTCACTGTAACACTCTGATATACCCACACCCCGCACTGTAACACTGACCTACCCCACACCCCTCACTGTAACACTGATATACCCCACACACCTCACTGTAACACTGATATACCCCACACCCCTCACTGTAACACTGATATACCCCACACCCGTCACTGTAACACTCTGATATACCCACACCCCTCACTGTAACACTGACATACCCCACACCCCTCACTGTAACACTGATATACCCCACACCCGTCACTGTAACACTCTGAAATACCCACACCCCTCACTGTAACACTGACATACCCCACACCCCTCACTGTAACACTGATATACCCCACACCCGTCACTGTAACACTCTGATATACCCACACCCCTCACTGTAACACTGACATACCCCACACCCCTCACTGTAACACTGATATACCCCACACCCGTCACTGTAACACTCTGATATACCCACACCCCTCACTGTAACACTGACATACCCCACACCCCTCACTGTAACACTCTGATATACCCCACACCCCTCACTGTAACACTGATATACCCCACACCCCTCACTGTAACACTGATATACCCCACACCCCTCACTGTAACTCTGATATACCCCACACCCCTCACTGTAACACTGATATACTCCACACACCTCACTGTAACACTGATATACCCCACACCCCTCACTGTAACACTGATATACCCCACACCCCTCACTGTAACACTGATATATCCCACACCCCTCACTGTAACACACTGATATACCCCACACCCCTCACTGTAACACTGATATACCCCACATCCCTCACTGTAACACTGATATATCCCACACCCCTCACTGTAACACTGATATACCCCACACCCCTCACTGTAACACTGATATAGCCCACACCCCTCACTGTAACACTGGTATACCCCACACCCCTCACTGTAACACTCTGATATACCCCACACCCCTCACTGTAACACTGATATACCCCACACCCCTCACTGTAACACTCTGATATACCCCACACCCCTCACTGTAACACTCTGATATACCCCACACCCTTCACTGTAACACTGATATACCCCACACCCCTCACTGTAACACTGATATACCCCACACCCCTCACTGTAACACTCTGATATACCCCACACCCCTCACTGTAACACTGATATATCCCACACCCCTCACTGTGACACTGATATACCCCACACCCCTCACTGTAACACTGATATACCCCACACCCCTCACTGTAACACTGATATACCCCACACCCCTCACTGTTACACTCTGATATACCCCACACCCCTCACTGTAACACTGATATACCCCACACCCCTCACTGTGACACTGATATACCCCACACCCCTCACTGTAACACTGATATATCCCACACCCCTCACTGTAACACTCTGATATACCCCACACCCCTCACTGTAACACTGATATACCCCACACCCCTCACTGTAACACTGATATACCCCACACCCCTCACTGTAACACTGATATACCCCACACCCCTCACTGTAACACTGATATACCCCACACCCCTCACTGTAACACTCTGATATACCCCACACCCCTCACTGTGACACTGATATACCCCACACCCCTCACTGTGACACTGATATACCCCACACCCCTCACTGTAACACTGATATACCCCACACCCCTCACTGTAACACTGATATACCCCACACCCCTCACTGTAACTCTCTGATATACCCCACACCCCTCACTGTAACACTCTGATATACCCCACACCCCTCACTGTAACACTGATATACCCCACACCCCTCACTGTAACACTGATATACCCCACACCCCTCGCTGTAACACTGATATATCCCACACCCCTCACTGTAACACTGATATACCCCACACCCCTCACTGTAACACTGATATACCCCACACCCCTCACTGTAACACTGATATACCCCACACACCTCACTGTAACACTGATATACCCCACACCCCTCACTGTAACACTGATATACCCCACACCCCTCACTGTAACACTGATATACCCCACACCCCTCACTGCAACACTCTGATATACCCCACACCCCTCACTGCAACACTGATATACCCCACACCCCTCACTGTAACACTGATATACCCCACACCCCTCACTGTAACACTGATATACCCCACACCCCTCACTGTAACACTGATACACCCCACACCCCTCACTGTAACACTGATATACCCCACACCCCTCACTGTAACACTGATATACCCCACACCCCTCACTGTAACACTCTGATATATCCCACACCCCTCACTGTAACACTGATATACCCCACACCCCTCACTGTAACACTGATATACCCCACACCCCTCACTGTAACACTCTGATATACCCCACACCCCTCACTGTAACACTGATATACCCCACACCCCTCACTGTAACACTGATATACCCCACACCCCTCACTGTAACACTCTGATATACCTCACACCCCTCACTGCAACACTGATATACACCACACCCCTCACTGTAACACTGATATACCTCACACCCCTCACAGTAACACTGATATACACCACACCCCTCACTGTAACACTCTGATATACCTCACACCCCTCACTGTAACACTGATATACACCACACCCCTCACTGTAACACTGATATATCCCACACCCCTCACTGTAACACTGATATACACCACACCCCTCACTGTAACACTCTGATATACCTCACACCCCTCACTGTAACACTGATATACACCACACCCCTCACTGTAACACTGATATACCCCACACCCCTCACTGTAACACTGATATACCTCACACCCCTCACTGTAACACTGATATACCCCACACCCCTCACTGTAACACTCTGATATACCCCACACCCCTCACTGTAACACTCTGATATACCTCACACCCCTCACTGTAACACTGATATACCCCACACCCCTCACTGTAACACTGATATACCTCACACCCCTCACTGTAACACTGATATACCCCACACCCCTCAGTGTAACACTGATATACCCCACACCCCTCACTGTAACACTGATATACCTCACACCCCTCACTGTAAGACTGATATACCCCACACCCCTCACTGTAACACTGATATACCCCACACCCCTCAGTGTAACACTGATATACCCACACCCCTCACTGTAACACTGATATACCCCACACCCCTCACTGTAACACTGATATACCCCACACCCCTCACTGTAACACTGATATATCCCACACCCCTCACTGTAACACTCTAATATACCCCACACCCCTCACTGTAACACTCTGATATACCCCACACCCCTCACTGTAACACTGATATACCCCACACCCCTCACTGTAACACTGATATACCCCACACCCCTCACTGTAACACTGATATACCCCACACCCCTCACTGTTACACTCTGATATACCCCACACCCTTCACTGTAACACTGATATACCCCACACCCCTCACTGTAACACTATGATATACCCCACACCCCTCACTGTAACACTGATATACCCCACACCCCTCACTGTAACACTGATATACCCCACACCCCTCACTGTAACACTCTGATATACCACACACCCCTCACTGTAACACTCTGATATACCCCACACTCCTCACTATAACACTGATATATCCCACACCCCTCACTGTAACACTGATATACCCCACACCCCTCACTGTAACACTGATATACCCCACACCCCTCACTGTAACACTGATATACCTCACACCCCACACTGTAACACTGATATACCTCACACCCCTCACTGTAACACTGATATATCCCACACCCCTCACTGTAACTCTGATATACCCCACACCCCTCACTGTAACACTGATATACCCCACACCCCTCACTGTAACACTGATATACCCCACACCCCTCACTGTAACACTGATATACCCCACACCCCTCACTGTTACACTCTGATATACCCCACACCCCTCACTGTAACACTGATATACCCCACACCCCTCACTGTAACACTGATATACCCCACACCCCTCACTGTAACACTGATATACCCCACACCCCTCACTGTAACACTGATATACCCCACACCCCTCACTGTAACACTGATACACCCCACACCCCTCACTGTAACACTGATATACCCCACACCCCTCACTGTAACACTGATATACCCCACACCCCTCACTGTAACACTGATATACCCCACACCCCTCACTGTAACACTCTGATAAACCCCACACCCCTCACTGTAACACTGATATACCCCACACCCCTCACTGTAACACTGATATACCCCACACCCCTCACTGTAACACTGATATACCCCACACCCCTCACTGTAACACTGATATACCCCACACCCCTCACTGTAACACTGATATACCCCACACCCCTCACTGTTACACTCTGATATACCCCACACCCCTCACTGTAACACTGATATACCCCACACCCCTCACTGTAACACTGATATACCCCACACCCCTCACTGTAACACTGATATACCCCACACCCCTCACTGTAACACTGATATACACCACACCCCTCACTGTAACACTGATACACCCCACACCCCTCACTGTAACACTCTGATAAACCCCACACCCCTCACTGTAACACTGATATACCCCACACCCCTCACTGTAACACTGATACACCCCACACCCCTCACTGTAACACTCTGATATACTCCACACCCCTCACTGTAACACTGATATACCCCACACCCCTCACTGTAACACTCTGATAAACCCCACACCCCTCACTGTAACACTGATATACCCCACACCCCTCACTGTAACACTGATATACCCCACACCCCTCACTGTAACACTGATATACCCCACACCCCTCACTGTAACACTGATATACCCCACACCCCTCACTGTAACACTGATACACCCCACACCCCTCACTGTAACACTGATATACCCCACACCCCTCACTGTAACACTGATATACCCCACACCCCTCACTGTAACACTCTGATATATCCCACACCCCTCACTGTAACACTGATATACCCCACACCCCTCACTGTAACACTGATATACCCCACACCCCTCACTGTAACACTCTGATATACCCCACACCCCTCACTGTAACACTGATATACCCCACACCCCTCACTGTAACACTGATATACCCCACACCCCTCACTGTAACACTCTGATATACCTCACACCCCTCACTGCAACACTGATATACACCACACCCCTCACTGTAACACTGATATACCTCACACCCCTCACAGTAACACTGATATACACCACACCCCTCACTGTAACACTCTGATATACCTCACACCCCTCACTGTAACACTGATATACACCACACCCCTCACTGTAACACTGATATATCCCACACCCCTCACTGTAACACTGATATACACCACACCCCTCACTGTAACACTCTGATATACCTCACACCCCTCACTGTAACACTGATATACACCACACCCCTCACTGTAACACTGATATACCCCACACCCCTCACTGTAACACTGATATACCTCACACCCCTCACTGTAACACTGATATACCCCACACCCCTCACTGTAACACTCTGATATACCCCACACCCCTCACTGTAACACTCTGATATACCTCACACCCCTCACTGTAACACTGATATACCCCACACCCCTCACTGTAACACTGATATACCTCACACCCCTCACTGTAACACTGATATACCCCACACCCCTCAGTGTAACACTGATATACCCCACACCCCTCACTGTAACACTGATATACCTCACACCCCTCACTGTAAGACTGATATACCCCACACCCCTCACTGTAACACTGATATACCCCACACCCCTCAGTGTAACACTGATATACCCACACCCCTCACTGTAACACTGATATACCCCACACCCCTCACTGTAACACTGATATACCCCACACCCCTCACTGTAACACTGATATATCCCACACCCCTCACTGTAACACTCTAATATACCCCACACCCCTCACTGTAACACTCTGATATACCCCACACCCCTCACTGTAACACTGATATACCCCACACCCCTCACTGTAACACTGATATACCCCACACCCCTCACTGTAACACTGATATACCCCACACCCCTCACTGTTACACTCTGATATACCCCACACCCTTCACTGTAACACTGATATACCCCACACCCCTCACTGTAACACTATGATATACCCCACACCCCTCACTGTAACACTGATATACCCCACACCCCTCACTGTAACACTGATATACCCCACACCCCTCACTGTAACACTCTGATATACCACACACCCCTCACTGTAACACTCTGATATACCCCACACTCCTCACTATAACACTGATATATCCCACACCCCTCACTGTAACACTGATATACCCCACACCCCTCACTGTAACACTGATATACCCCACACCCCTCACTGTAACACTGATATACCTCACACCCCACACTGTAACACTGATATACCTCACACCCCTCACTGTAACACTGATATATCCCACACCCCTCACTGTAACTCTGATATACCCCACACCCCTCACTGTAACACTGATATACCCCACACCCCTCACTGTAACACTGATATACCCCACACCCCTCACTGTAACACTGATATACCCCACACCCCTCACTGTTACACTCTGATATACCCCACACCCCTCACTGTAACACTGATATACCCCACACCCCTCACTGTAACACTGATATACCCCACACCCCTCACTGTAACACTGATATACCCCACACCCCTCACTGTAACACTGATATACCCCACACCCCTCACTGTAACACTGATACACCCCACACCCCTCACTGTAACACTGATATACCCCACACCCCTCACTGTAACACTGATATACCCCACACCCCTCACTGTAACACTGATATACCCCACACCCCTCACTGTAACACTCTGATAAACCCCACACCCCTCACTGTAACACTGATATACCCCACACCCCTCACTGTAACACTGATATACCCCACACCCCTCACTGTAACACTGATATACCCCACACCCCTCACTGTAACACTGATATACCCCACACCCCTCACTGTAACACTGATATACCCCACACCCCTCACTGTTACACTCTGATATACCCCACACCCCTCACTGTAACACTGATATACCCCACACCCCTCACTGTAACACTGATATACCCCACACCCCTCACTGTAACACTGATATACCCCACACCCCTCACTGTAACACTGATATACACCACACCCCTCACTGTAACACTGATACACCCCACACCCCTCACTGTAACACTCTGATAAACCCCACACCCCTCACTGTAACACTGATATACCCCACACCCCTCACTGTAACACTGATACACCCCACACCCCTCACTGTAACACTCTGATATACTCCACACCCCTCACTGTAACACTGATATACCCCACACCCCTCACTGTAACACTCTGATAAACCCCACACCCCTCACTGTAACACTGATATACCCCACACCCCTCACTGTAACACTGATATACCCCACACCCCTCACTGTAACACTGATATACCCCACACCCCTCACTGTAACACTGATATACCCCACACCCCTCACTGTTACACTCTGATATACCCCACACCCCTCACTGTAACACTGATATACCCCACACCCCTCACTGTAACACTGATACACCCCACACCCCTCACTGTAACACTCTGATAAACCCCACACCCCTCACTGTAACACTGATATACCCCACACCCCTCACTGTAACACTGATATACCCCACACTCCTCACTGTAACACTCTGATATACCCCACACACCTCACTGTAACACTGATATACCCCACACCCCTCACTGTAACACTGATATACCCCACACCCCTCACTGTAACACTGATATACCCCACACCCCTCACTGTAACACTGATATACCCCACACCCCTCACTGTAACACTGATATACCCCACACTCCTCACTGTAACACTGATATACCCCACACCCCTCACTGTAACACTGATATACCCCACACTGTAACACTGATATACCCCACACACCTCACTGTAACATTGATATACCCCACACCCCTCACTGTAACACTGATATACCCCACACCCCTCACTGTAACACTGATACACCCCACACCCCTCACTGTAACACTGATATACCCCACACCCCTCACTGTAACACTGATACACCCCACACCCCTCACTGTAACACTGATATACCCCACACCCCTCACTGTAACACTGATACACCCCACACTCCTCACTGTAACACTGATATACCCCACACCCCTCACTGTAACACTGATATACCCCACACTGTAACACTGATATACCCCACACACCTCACTGTAACACTGATATACCCCACACCCCTCACTGTAACACTGATATACCCCACACCCCTCACTGTAACACTGATACACCCCACACCCCTCACTGTAACACTGATATACCCCACACCCCTCACTGTAACACTGATACACCCCACACCCCTCACTGTAACACTGATATACCCCACACCCCTCACTGTAACACTGATATACCCCACACCCCTCACTGTAACACTGATATACCCCACACCCCTCACTGTAACACTGATATACCCCACACCCCTCACTGTAACACTGATATACCCCACACCCCTCACTGTAACACTGATATACCCCACACCCCTCACTGTAACACTGATATACCCCACACCCCTCACTGTAACACTGATATACCCCACACCCCTCACTGTAACACTGATATACCCCACACCCCTCACTGTTACACTCTGATATACCCCACACCCCTCACTGTAACACTGATATACCCCACACCCCTCACTGTAACACTGATATACCCCACACCCCTCACTGTAACACTGATATACCCCACACCCCTCACTGTAACACTGATACACCCCACACCCCTCACTGTAACACTCTGATAAACCCCACACCCCTCACTGTAACACTGATATACCCCACACCCCTCACTGTAACACTGATATACCCCACACCCCTCACTGTAACACTGATATACCCCACACCCCTCACTGTTACACTCTGATATACCCCACACCCTTCACTGTAACACTGATATACCCCACACCCCTCACTGTAACACTGATATACCCACACCCCTCACTGTAACACTGATATACCCCACACCCCTCACTGTAACACTGATATACCCCACACCCCTCACTGTAACACTGATATACCCCACACCCCTCACTGTAACACTGATATACCCCACACCCCTGACTGTAACACTGATATACCCCTCACTGTAAACTGATATACCCCACACCTCTCACTGTAACACTGATATACCCCACACCCCTCACTGTAACACTGATACACCCCACACCCCTCACTGTAACACTCTGATAAACCCCACACCCCTCACTGTAACACTGATATACCCCACACCCCTCACTGTAACACTGATACACCCCACACCCCTCACTGTAACACTCTGATATACTCCACACCCCTCACTGTAACACTGATATACCCCACACTGTAACACTGATATACCCCACACCCCTCACTGTAACACTGATATACCCCACACCCCTCACTGTAACACTGATATACCCCACACCCCTCACTGTAACACTGATATACCCCACACCCCTCACTGTAACACTGATACACCCCACACCCCTCACTGTAACACTCTCATAAACCCCACACCCCTCACTGTAACACTGATATACCCCACACCCCTCACTGTAACACTGATATACCCCACACCCCTCACTGTAACACTGATATACCCCACACCCCTCACTGTAACACTGATACACCCCACACCCCTCACTGTAACACTGATACACCCCACACCCCTCACTGTAACACTCTGATAAACCCCACACCCCTCACTGTAACACTGATATACCCCACACCCCTCACTGTAACACTGATATACCCCACACCCCTCACTGTAACACTGATATACCCCACACCCCTCACTGTAACACTGATATACCCCACACCCCTCACTGTAACACTGATATACCCCACACCCCTCACTGTAACACTGATATACCCCACACCCCTCACTGTAACACTGATATACCCCACACCCCTCACTGTAACACTGATATACCCCACACCCCTCACTGTTACACTCTGATATACCCCACACCCCTCACTGTAACACTGATATACCCCTCACTGTAACACTGATATACCCCACACCCCTCACTGTAACACTGATATACCCCACACCCCTCACTGTAACACTGATATACCCCACACCCCTCACTGTAACACTGATATACCCCACACCCCTCACTGTAACACTGATATACCCCACACCCCTCACTGTAACACTGATATACCCCACACCCCTCACTGTAACACTGATATACCCCACACCCCTCACTGTAACACTGATATACCCCACACCCCTCACTGTGACCCTCTGATATACCCCACACCCCTCACTGTAACACACTGATATACCCCACACCCCTCACTGTAACACTGATATACCCCAGACCCCTCACTGTAACACTGATATACCCCACACCCCTCACTGTAACACTGATATATCCCACACCCCTCACTGTAACACTGATATACCCCACACCCCTCACTGTAACACTGATATACCCCACACCCCTCACTGTAACACTGATATACCCCACACCCCTCACTGTTACACTCTGATATACCCCACACCCCTCACTGTAACACTGATATACCCCACACCCCTCACTCTAACACTCTGATATACCCCACACCCCTCACTGTAACACTGATATACCCCACACCCCTCACTGTAACACTGATATACCCCACACCCCTCACTGTTACACTCTGATATACCCCACACCCCTCACTGTAACACTGATATATCCCACACCCATCACTGTAACACTGATATACCCCACACCCCTCACTGTAACGCTGATATACCCCACACCCCTCACTGTGACACTCTGATATACCCCACACCCCTCACTGTAACACTGATATACCCCATACCCCTCACTGTAACACTGATATACCCCACACCCCTCACTGTAACACTGATATACCCCACACACCTCACTGTAACACTGATATACCCCACACCCCTCACTGTAACACACTGATATATCCCACACCCCTCACTGTAACACTGATACACCCCACACCCCTCACTGTAACACTGATATACCCCACACCCCTCACTGTAACACACTGATATACCCCACACCCCTCACTGTAACACACTGATATATCCCACACCCCTCACTGTAACACTGATACACCCCACACCCCTCACTGTAACACTGACATACCCCACACCCCTCACTGTAACACTGATACACCCCACACCCCTCACTGTAACACTGACATACCCCACACCCCTCACTGTAACACTGATATACCCCACACCCCTCACTGTAACACTGATACACCCCACACCCCTCACTGTAACACTGACATACCCCACACCCCTCACTGTAACACTGATATACCCCACACCCCTCACTGTAACACTGATACACCCCACACCCCTCACTGTAACACTGACATACCCCACACCCCTCACTGTAACACTGATATACCCCACACCCCTCACTGTAACACTGCTATACCCCACACCCCTCACTGTAACACACTGATATACCCCACACCCCTCACTGTAACACACTGATATATCCCACACCCCTCACTGTAACACTGATATACCCCACACCCCTCACTGTAACACTGATATACCCCACACCCCTCACTGTAACACTGATATACCCCACACCCCTCACTGTCACACTGATATACCCCACACCCCTCACTGTAACACACTGATATACCCCACACCCCTCACTGTAACACACTGATATACCCCACACCCCTCACTGTAACACACTGATATATCCCACACCCCTCACTGTAACACTGATATACCCCACACCCCTCACTGTAACACTGATATACCCCACACCCCTCACTGGAACACTGATATACCCCACACCCCTCACTGTAACACTGATATACCCCACACCCCTCACTGCAACACTCTGATATACCCCACACCCCTCACTGTAACACTGATATACCCCACACCCCTCACTGTAACACTGATATACCTCACACCCCTCACTGTAACACTGATATACCCCACACCCCTCACTGTAACACTGATATACCCCACACCCCTCACTGTAACACACTGATATACACCACACCCCTCACTGTAACACACTGATATATCCCACACCCCTCACTGTAACACTAATATACCCCACACCCCTCACTGTAACACTGATATACCCCACACCCCTCACTGTAACACTGATATACCCCACACCCCTCACTGTAACACTGATATACCCCACACCCCTCACTGTTACACTCTGATATACCCCACACCCCTCACTGTAACACTGATATACCCCACACCCCTGACTGTAACACTGATATACCCCACACCCCTCACTGTGACACTCTGATATACCCCACACCCCTCACTGTAACACTGATATACCCCACACCCCTCACTGTAACACGGATATACCCCACACCCCTCACTGTAACACTGATATACCCCACACCCCTCACTGTTACACTCTGATATACCCCACACCCCTCACTGTAACACTGATATACCCCACACCCCTCACTGTAACACTGATATACCCCACACCCCTCACTGTGACACTCTGATATACCCCACACCCCTCACTGTAACACACTGATATATCCCACACCCCTCACTGTAACACTGATACACCCCACACCCCTCACTGTAACACTGACATACCCCACACCCCTCACTGTAACACTGATACACCCCACACCCCTCACTGTAACACTGATATACCCCACACCCCTCACTGTAACACTGATATACCCCACACCCCTCACTGTAACACACTGATATACCCCACACCCCTCACTGTAACACACTGATATATCCCACACCCCTCACTGTAACACTGATACACCCCACACCCCTCACTGTAACACTGACATACCCGACACCCCTCACTGTAACACTGATACACCCCACACCCCTCACTGTAACACTGACATACCCCACACCCCTCACTGTAACACTGATATACCCCACACCCCTCACTGTAACACTGATACACCCCACACCCCTCACTGTAACACTGACATACCACACACCCCTCACTGTAACACTGATATACCCCACATCCCTCACTGTAACACTGATACACCCCACACCCCTCACTGTAACACTGACATACCCCACACCCCTCACTGTAACACTGATATACCCCACACCCCTCACTGTAACACTGCTATACCCCACACCCCTCACTGTAACACACTGATATACCCCACACCCCTCACTGTAACACACTGATATATCCCACACCCCTCACTGTAACACTGATATACCCCACACCCCTCACTGTAACACGGATATACCCCACACCCCTCACTGTAACACTGATATACCCCACACCCCTCACTGTCACACTGATATACCCCACACCCCTCACTGTAACACACTGATATACCCCACACCCCTCACTGTAACACACTGATATACCCCACACCCCTCACTGTAACACACTGATATATCCCACACCCCTCACTGTAACACTGATATACCCCACACCCCTCACTGTAACACTGATATACCCCACACCCCTCACTGTAACACTGATATACCCCACACCCCTCACTGTAACACTGATATACCCCACACCCCTCACTGCAACACTCTGATATACCCGACACCCCTCACTGTAACACTGATATACCCCACACCCCTCACTGTAACACTGATATACCCCACACCCCTCACTGTAACACTGATATACCCCACACCCCTCACTGTAACACTGATATACCCCACACCCCTCACTGTAACACTGATATACCCCACACCCCTCACTGTAACACACTGATATACACCACACCCCTCACTGTAACACACTGATATATCCCACACCCCTCACTGTAACACTAATATACCCCACACCCCTCACTGTAACACTGATATACCCCACACCCCTCACTGCAACACTCTGATATACCCCACACCCCTCACTGTAACACTGATATACCCCACACCCCTCACTGTAACACTCTGATATACCCCACACCCCTCACTGTAACACTGATATACCTCACACCCCTCACTGTAACACTGATATACCCCACACCCCTCACTGTAACACTCTGATATACCCCACACCCCTCACTGTAACACTGATATACCTCACACCCCTCACTGTAACACTGATATACCCCACACCCCTCACTGTAACACTGATATACCCCACACCCCTCACTGTAACACTGATATACCCCACACCCCTCACTGTAACACTGATATACCCCACACCCCTCACTGTAACACTGATATACCCCACACCCCTCACTGTAACACTGATATACCCCACACCCCTCACTGTAACACTGATATACCCACACCCCTCACTGTAACACTGATATACCCCACACCCCTCACTGTAACACTCTGATATACCCCACACCCCTCACTGTAACACACTGATATACCCCACACCCCTCACTGTAACACTCTGATATACCCCACACCCCTCACTGTAACACACTGATATATCCCACACCCCTCACTGTAACACTGATATACCCTAAACCACTCAGTGCAACACTGATATACCCCACACCCCTCACTGTAACACTGATATACCCCACACCCCTCACTGTAACACACTGATATACCCGATACCCCTCACTGTAACACTCTGATATATCCCACACCCCTCACTGTAACACTGATATATCCCACACCCCTCACTGTAACACTGATATACCCCACACCCCTCACTGTAACACTGATATACCTCACACCCCTCACTGTAACACTCTGATATACCCCACACCCCTCACTGTAACACTCTGATATATCCCACACCCCTCACTGTAACACACTGATATACGCCACACCCCTCACTGTAACACTGATATACCCCACACCCCTCACTGTAACACTCTGATATATCCCACACCCCTCACTGTAACACACTGATATACCCCATACCACTCACTGTAACACTCTGATATATCCCACACCCCTCACTGTAACACACTGATATATCCCACACCCCTCACTGTAACACTGATATACCCTAAACCCCTCACTGCAACACTGATATACCCCACACCCCTCACTGTAACACTGATATACCCCACACCCCTCACTGTAACACACTGATATACCCCATACCCCTCACTGTAACACTCTGATATATCCCACACCCCTCACTGTAACACTGATATATCCCACACCCCTCACTGTAACACTGATATACCCCACACCCCTCACTGTAACACTGATATACCTCACACCCCTCACTGTAACACTCTGATATACCCCACACCCCTCACTGTAACACTCTGATATATCCCACACCCCTCACTGTAACACACTGATATACGCCACACCCCTCACTGTAACACTGATATACCCCACACCCCTCACTGTAACACTCTGATATATCCCACACCCCTCACTGTAACACACTGATATACCCCATACCACTCACTGTAACATTCTGATATATCCCACACCCCTCACTGTAACACACTGATATATCCCACACCCCTCACTGTAACACTGATATACCCTAAACCCCTCACTGCAACACTGATATACCCCACACCCCTCACTGTAACACTGATATACCCCACACCCCTCACTGTAACACACTGATGTACCCCATACCCCTCACTGTAACACTGATATACCCACACCCCTCACAGCAACACTGATATACCCCACACACCTCACTGTAACACTGATATACCCAACACCCCTCACTGTAACACTGATATACCCCACACCCCTCACTGTAACACTCTGATATACCCCATACCCCTCACTGTAACACTGATATACCCCACACCCCTCACTGTAACACTGATATACCCACACCCCTCACTGCAACACTGATATACCCCACACCCCTCACTGTAACACTGATATACCCCACACCCCTCACTGTAACACACTGATATACCCCATACCCCTCACTGTAACACTCTGATATATCCCACTCCCCTCACTGTAACACTGATATACCCCACACCCCTCACTGTAACACTGATATACCCCACACACCTCACTGTAACACTCTGATATACCCCACACCCCTCACTGTAACACTGATATACCCCACACCCCTCACTGTAACACTGATATACCCCTCATCCCTCACTGTAACACTGATATATCCCACACCCCTCACTATAACTCTGATATATCCCACACCCCTCACTGTAACACTGATATACCCCACACCCCTCACTGTAACACTGATACACCCCACACCCCTCACTGTAACACTGACATACCCCACACCCCTCACTGTAACACTGATATACCCCACACCCCTCACTGTAACACTGCTATACCCCACACCCCTCACTGTAACACACTGATATACCCCACACCCCTCACTGTAACACTCTGATATACCCCACACCCCTCACTGTAACACTCTGATATATCCCACACCCCTCACTGTAACACACTGATATACGCCACACCCCTCACTCTAACACTGATATACCCCACACCCCTCACTGTAACACTCTGATATATCCCACACCCCTCACTGTAACACACTGATATACCCCATACCACTCACTGTAACTCTCTGATATATCCCACACCCCTCACTGTAACACACTGATATATCCCACACCCCTCACTGTAACACTGATATACCCTAAACCCCTCACTGCAACACTGATATACCCCACACCCCTCACTGTAACACTGATATACCCCACACCCCTCACTGTAACACACTGATATACCCCATACCCCTCACTGTAACACTCTGATATATCCCACACCCCTCACTGTAACACTGATATATCCCACACCCCTCACTGTAACACTGATATACCCCACACCCCTCACTGTAACACTGATATACCTCACACCCCTCACTGTAACACTCTGATATACCCCACACCCCTCACTGTAACACTCTGATATATCCCACACCCCTCACTGTAACACACTGATATACGCCACACCCCTCACTGTAACACTGATATACCCCACACCCCTCACTGTAACACTCTGATATATCCCACACCCCTCACTGTAACACACTGATATACCCCATACCACTCACTGTAACATTCTGATATATCCCACACCCCTCACTGTAACACACTGATATATCCCACACCCCTCACTGTAACACTGATATACCCTAAACCCCTCACTGCAACACTGATATACCCCACACCCCTCACTGTAACACTGATATACCCCACACCCCTCACTGTAACACACTGATGTACCCCATACCCCTCACTGTAACACTGATATACCCACACCCCTCACTGCAACACTGATATACCCCACACACCTCACTGTAACACTGATATACCCCACACCCCTCACTGTAACACTGATATACCCCACACCCCTCACTGTAACACTCTGATATACCCCATACCCCTCACTGTAACACTGATATACCCCACACCCCTCACTGTAACACTGATATACCCACACCCCTCACTGCAACACTGATATACCCCACACCCCTCACTGTAACACTGATATACCCCACACCCCTCACTGTAACACACTGATATACCCCATACCCCTCACTGTAACACTCTGATATATCCCACACCCCTCACTGTAACACTGATATACCCCACACCCCTCACTGTAACACTGATATACCCCACACACCTCACTGTAACACTCTGATATACCCCACACCCCTCACTGTAACACTGATATACCCCACACCCCTCACTGTAACACACTGATATACCCCATACCCCTCACTGTAACACTCTGATATATCCCACCCCCCTCACTGTAACACTGATATATCCCACACCCCTCACTGTAACACTGATATACCCCACACCCCTCACTGTAACACTGATATACCTCACACCCCTCACTGTAACACTCTGATATACCCCACACCCCTCACTGTAACACTCTGATATATCCCACACCCCTCACTGTAACACACTGATATACGCCACACCCCTCACTGTAACACTGATATACCCCACACCCCTCACTGTAACACTCTGATATATCCCACACCCCTCACTGTAACACACTGATATACCCCATACCACTCACTGTAACATTCTGATATATCCCACACCCCTCACTGTAACACACTGATATATCCCACACCCCTCACTGTAACACTGATATACCCTAAACCCCTCACTGCAACACTGATATACCCCACACCCCTCACTGTAACACTGATATACCCCACACCCCTCACTGTAACACACTGATGTACCCCATACCCCTCACTGTAACACTGATATACCCACACCCCTCACAGCAACACTGATATACCCCACACACCTCACTGTAACACTGATATACCCAACACCCCTCACTGTAACACTGATATACCCCACACCCCTCACTGTAACACTCTGATATACCCCATACCCCTCACTGTAACACTGATATACCCCACACCCCTCACTGTAACACTGATATACCCACACCCCTCACTGCAACACTGATATACCCCACACCCCTCACTGTAACACTGATATACCCCACACCCCTCACTGTAACACACTGATATACCCCATACCCCTCACTGTAACACTCTGATATATCCCACTCCCCTCACTGTAACACTGATATACCCCACACCCCTCACTGTAACACTGATATACCCCACACACCTCACTGTAACACTCTGATATACCCCACACCCCTCACTGTAACACTGATATACCCCACACCCCTCACTGTAACACTGATATACCCCTCATCCCTCACTGTAACACTGATATATCCCACACCCCTCACTATAACTCTGATATATCCCACACCCCTCACTGTAACACTGATATACCCCACACCCCTCACTGTAACACTGATACACCCCACACCCCTCACTGTAACACTGACATACCCCACACCCCTCACTGTAACACTGATATACCCCACACCCCTCACTGTAACACTGCTATACCCCACACCCCTCACTGTAACACACTGATATACCCCACACCCCTCACTGTAACACTCTGATATACCCCACACCCCTCACTGTAACACTCTGATATATCCCACACCCCTCACTGTAACACACTGATATACGCCACACCCCTCACTCTAACACTGATATACCCCACACCCCTCACTGTAACACTCTGATATATCCCACACCCCTCACTGTAACACACTGATATACCCCATACCACTCACTGTAACTCTCTGATATATCCCACACCCCTCACTGTAACACACTGATATATCCCACACCCCTCACTGTAACACTGATATACCCTAAACCCCTCACTGCAACACTGATATACCCCACACCCCTCACTGTAACACTGATATACCCCACACCCCTCACTGTAACACACTGATATACCCCATACCCCTCACTGTAACACTCTGATATATCCCACACCCCTCACTGTAACACTGATATATCCCACACCCCTCACTGTAACACTGATATACCCCACACCCCTCACTGTAACACTGATATACCTCACACCCCTCACTGTAACACTCTGATATACCCCACACCCCTCACTGTAACACTCTGATATATCCCACACCCCTCACTGTAACACACTGATATACGCCACACCCCTCACTGTAACACTGATATACCCCACACCCCTCACTGTAACACTCTGATATATCCCACACCCCTCACTGTAACACACTGATATACCCCATACCACTCACTGTAACATTCTGATATATCCCACACCCCTCACTGTAACACACTGATATATCCCACACCCCTCACTGTAACACTGATATACCCTAAACCCCTCACTGCAACACTGATATACCCCACACCCCTCACTGTAACACTGATATACCCCACACCCCTCACTGTAACACACTGATGTACCCCATACCCCTCACTGTAACACTGATATACCCACACCCCTCACTGCAACACTGATATACCCCACACACCTCACTGTAACACTGATATACCCCACACCCCTCACTGTAACACTGATATACCCCACACCCCTCACTGTAACACTCTGATATACCCCATACCCCTCACTGTAACACTGATATACCCCACACCCCTCACTGTAACACTGATATACCCACACCCCTCACTGCAACACTGATATACCCCACACCCCTCACTGTAACACTGATATACCCCACACCCCTCACTGTAACACACTGATATACCCCATACCCCTCACTGTAACACTCTGATATATCCCACACCCCTCACTGTAACACTGATATACCCCACACCCCTCACTGTAACACTGATATACCCCACACACCTCACTGTAACACTCTGATATACCCCACACCCCTCACTGTAACACTGATATACCCCACACCCCTCACTGTAACACTGATATACCCCTCATCCCTCACTGTAACACTGATATATCCCACACCCCTCACTGTAACTCTGATATATCCCACACCCCTCACTGTAACACTGATATACCCCACACCCCTCACTGTAACACTGATACACCCCACACCCCTCACTGTAACACTGACATACCCCACACCCCTCACTGTAACACTGATATACCCCACACCCCTCACTGTAACACTGCTATACCCCACACCCCTCACTGTAACACACTGATATACCCCACACCCCTCACTGTAACACACTGATATATCCCACACCCCTCACTGTAACACTGATATACCCCACACCCCTCACTGTAACACTGATATACCCCACACCCCTCACTGTAACACTGATATACCCCACACCCCTCACTGTCACACTGATATACCCCACACCCCTCACTGTAACACACTGATATACCCCACACCCCTCACTGTAACACACTGATATACCCCACACCCCTCACTGTAACACACTGATATATCCCACACCCCTCACTGTAACACTGATATACCCCACACCCCTCACTGTAACACTGATATACCCCACACCCCTCACTGTAACACTGATATACCCCACACCCCTCACTGTAACACTGATATACCCCACACCCCTCACTGCAACACTCTGATATACCCGACACCCCTCACTGTAACACTGATATACCCCACACCCCTCACTGTAACACTGATATACCCCACACCCCTCACTGTAACACTGATATACCCCACACCCCTCACTGTAACACTGATATACCCCACACCCCTCACTGTAACACTGATATACCCCACACCCCTCACTGTAACACACTGATATACACCACACCCCTCACTGTAACACACTGATATATCCCACACCCCTCACTGTAACACTAATATACCCCACACCCCTCACTGTAACACTGATATACCCCACACCCCTCACTGCAACACTCTGATATACCCCACACCCCTCACTGTAACACTGATATACCCCACACCCCTCACTGTAACACTCTGATATACCCCACACCCCTCACTGTAACACTGATATACCTCACACCCCTCACTGTAACACTGATATACCCCACACCCCTCACTGTAACACTCTGATATACCCCACACCCCTCACTGTAACACTGATATACCTCACACCCCTCACTGTAACACTGATATACCCCACACCCCTCACTGTAACACTGATATACCCCACACCCCTCACTGTAACACTGATATACCCCACACCCCTCACTGTAACACTGATATACCCCACACCCCTCACTGTAACACTGATATACCCCACACCCCTCACTGTAACACTGATATACCCCACACCCCTCACTGTAACACTGATATACCCACACCCCTCACTGTAACTCTGATATACCCCACACCCCTCACTGTAACACTCTGATATACCCCACACCCCTCACTGTAACACACTGATATACCCCACACCCCTCACTGTAACACTCTGATATACCCCACACCCCTCACTGTAACACACTGATATATCCCACACCCCTCACTGTAACACTGATATACCCTAAACCCCTCAGTGCAACACTGATATACCCCACACCCCTCACTGTAACACTGATATACCCCACACCCCTCACTGTAACACACTGATATACCCCATACCCCTCACTGTAACACTCTGATATATCCCACACCCCTCACTGTAACACTGATATATCCCACACCCCTCACTGTAACACTGATATACCCCACACCCCTCACTGTAACACTGATATACCTCACACCCCTCACTGTAACACTCTGATATACCCCACACCCCTCACTGTAACACTCTGATATATCCCACACCCCTCACTGTAACACACTGATATACGCCACACCCCTCACTGTAACACTGATATACCCCACACCCCTCACTGTAACACTCTGATATATCCCACACCCCTCACTGTAACACACTGATATACCCCATACCACTCACTGTAACACTCTGATATATCCCACACCCCTCACTGTAACACACTGATATATCCCACACCCCTCACTGTAACACTGATATACCCTAAACCCCTCACTGCAACACTGATATACCCCACACCCCTCACTGTAACACTGATATACCCCACACCCCTCACTGTAACACACTGATATACCCCATACCCCTCACTGTAACACTCTGATATATCCCACACCCCTCACTGTAACACTGATATATCCCACACCCCTCACTGTAACACTGATATACCCCACACCCCTCACTGTAACACTGATATACCTCACACCCCTCACTGTAACACTCTGATATACCCCACACCCCTCACTGTAACACTCTGATATATCCCACACCCCTCACTGTAACACACTGATATACGCCACACCCCTCACTGTAACACTGATATACCCCACACCCCTCACTGTAACACTCTGATATATCCCACACCCCTCACTGTAACACACTGATATACCCCATACCACTCACTGTAACATTCTGATATATCCCACACCCCTCACTGTAACACACTGATATATCCCACACCCCTCACTGTAACACTGATATACCCTAAACCCCTCACTGCAACACTGATATACCCCACACCCCTCACTGTAACACTGATATACCCCACACCCCTCACTGTAACACACTGATGTACCCCATACCCCTCACTGTAACACTGATATACCCACACCCCTCACTGCAACACTGATATACCCCACACACCTCACTGTAACACTGATATACCCCACACCCCTCACTGTAACACTGATATACCCCACACCCCTCACTGTAACACTCTGATATACCCCATACCCCTCACTGTAACACTGATATACCCCACACCCCTCACTGTAACACTGATATACCCACACCCCTCACTGCAACACTGATATACCCCACACCCCTCACTGTAACACTGATATACCCCACACCCCTCACTGTAACACACTGATATACCCCATACCCCTCACTGTAACACTCTGATATATCCCACACCCCTCACTGTAACACTGATATACCCCACACCCCTCACTGTAACACTGATATACCCCACACACCTCACTGTAACACTCTGATATACCCCACACCCCTCACTGTAACACTGATATACCCCACACCCCTCACTGTAACAATGATATACCCCTCATCCCTCACTGTAACACTGATATACCCCACACCCCTCACTGTAACACTCTGATATACCCCACACCCCTCACTGTAACACTGATATATCCCACACCCCTCACTGTAACTCTGATATATCCCACACCCCTCACTGTAACACTGATATACCCCACACCCCTCACTGTAACACTGATATACCCCACACCCCTGTGTCACACTCTGATATACCCCACACCCCTCACTGTAACACTGATATAGCCCACACCCCTCACTGTAACACTGATATACCCTACACACCTCACTATAACACTGATATACCCCACACCCCTCACTGTGACACTGATATACCCCACACACCTCACTGTAACACTGATATACCCCACACCCCTCACTGTAACAGTGATATACCCCACACCCCTCACTGTAACTCTGATATACCGCAAACCCCTCACTGTGACACTGATATAACCCACATCCCTCACTGTAACACTGATATACCCCACACCCCTCACTGTAACACTGATATACCCCACACCCCGCAATGTAACACGGATATATCCCACACCCCTCACTGTAACACTGATATACCCACACCCCTCACTGTAACACTGATATACCCCACACCCCTCACTGTAACACTGATATACCCCACACCCCTCACTGTAACACTGATATACCCCACTCCCCTCACTGTAACACTCTGATATACCCCACCCCCCTCACTGTAACACTGATATACCCCACACCCCTCACTGTAACACTGATATATCCCACACCCCTCACTGTAACACTGATATATCCCACACCCCTCACTGTAACACTCTGATATATCCCACACCCCTCACTGTAACACTCTGATATACCCCACACCCCTCACTGTAACACTGATATACCCCACACCCCTCACTGTAACACTGATATACCCCACACCCCTCACTGTAACACTGATATACCCCACACCCCTCACTGTAACACTGATATACCCCACACCCCTCACTGTAACACTCTGATATACCCCACACCCCTCACTGTAACACTGATATATCCCACACCCCTCACTGTAACACTGATATATCCCACACCCCTCACTGTAACACTGATATACCCCACACCCCTCACTGTAACACTGATATACCCCACACCCCTCACTTTAACTCTGATATACCCCACACCCCTCACTGTAACACTGATATACCACACACCCCTCACTGTAACACTCTGAAATTCCCCACACCCCTCACTGTGACACTGATATACCCCACACCCCTCACTGTAACACTCTGATAAACCCCACACCCCTCACTGTAACACTGATATACCCCACACCCCTCACTGTAACACTGATATACCCCACACCCCTCACTGTAACACTCTGATATACCCTACACCCCTCACTGTAACACTTATATACCCCACACCCCTCACTGTAACACTCTGATATCCCCTACACCCCTCACTGTAACACTGATATACCCCACACCCCTCACTGTAACTCTGATATACCCCACACCCCTCACTGTAACACTGACATACCCCACACCCCTCACTGTAACTCTGATATAGCCCACACCCCTCACTGTAACACTCTGATATACCCCACACCCCTC
Organism: Scyliorhinus torazame; assembly: GCF_047496885.1. Classification (NCBI taxonomy): domain Eukaryota; kingdom Metazoa; phylum Chordata; class Chondrichthyes; order Carcharhiniformes; family Scyliorhinidae; genus Scyliorhinus; species Scyliorhinus torazame. The sequence goes on from NC_092728.1 coordinate 1,477,037, forward strand.
ACTGTAACACTGATATACCCCACACCCCTCACTGTATCACTGATATACCCCACACCCCTCACTGTAACACTCATATACCCCACACCCCTCACTGCAACACTGATATACCCCACACCCCTCACTGTAACTCTGATATACCCCACACCCCTCACTGTAACACTGATATAACCCACACCACTGTAACTCTGATATACCCCACACCCCTCACTGTAACACTCTGATATACCCCACACCCCTCACTGTAACACTGATATACCCCACACCCCTCACTGTAACACTGATATACCCCACACCCCTCACTGTAACACTCTGATATACCCCACACCCCTCACTGTAACACTGATATACCCCACACCCCTCACTGTAACACTGACATACCCCACACCCCTCACTGTAACACTGATATACCCCACACCCCTCACTGTAACACTGATATACCCCACACCCCTCACTGTAACACTCTGATATACCCCACACCCCTCACTGTAACACTGATATACCCCACACCCCTCACTGTAACTCTGATATACCCCACACCCCTCACTGTAACACTCTGATATACCCCACACCCCTCACTGTAACACTGATATACCCCACACCCCTCACTGTAACACTGATATACCCCACACCCCTCACTGTAACACTCATATACCCCACACCCCTCACTGTAACACTGATATACCCCACACCCCTCACTGTAACTCTGATATACCCCACACCCCTCACTGTAACACTGATATAACCCACACCCCTCACTGTAACTCTGATATACCCCACACCCCTCACTGTAACACTCTGATATACCCCACACCCCTCACTGTAACACTGATATACCCCACACCCCTCACTGTAACACTGATATACCCCACACCCCACAATGTAACACTCTGATATACCCCACACCCCTCACTGTAACTCTGATATACCCCACACCCCTCACTGTAACACTGATATACCCCACACCCCTCACTGTAACACTCTGATATACCCCACACCCCTCACTGTAACACTGATATACCCCACACCCCTCACTGTAACACTGATATACCCCACACCCCTCACTGTAACACTGATATACCCCACACCCCTCACTGTAACACTCTGATATACCCCACACCCCTCACTGTAACACTGATATATCCCACACCCCTCACTGTAACACTGATATATCCCACACCCCTCACTGTAACACTGATATACCCCACACCCCTCACTGTAACACTGATATACCCCACACCCCTCACTGTAACTCTGATATACCCCACACCCCTCACTGTAACACTGATATACCACACACCCCTCACTGTAACACTCTGAAATTCCCCACACCCCTCACTGTGACACTGATATACCCCACACCCCTCACTGTAACACTCTGATAAACCCCACACCCCTCACTGTAACACTGATATACCCCACACCCCTCACTGTAACACTGATATACCCCACACCCCTCACTGTAACACTCTGATATACCCTACACCCCTCACTGTAACACTTATATACCCCACACCCCTCACTGTAACACTCTGATATCCCCTACACCCCTCACTGTAACACTGATATACCCCACACCCCTCACTGTAACTCTGATATACCCCACACCCCTCACTGTAACACTGATATACCCCACACCCCTCACTGTAACTCTGATCTTCCCCACACCCCTCACTGTAACACTCCGATATTCCCCACACCCCTCACTGTAACACTGATATACCCCACACCCCTCACTGTAACTCTGATATACCCCACACCCCTCACTGTAACACTGATATACCCCACACCCCTCACTGCAACACTGATATACCCCACACCCCTCACTGTAACTCTGATGTACCCCACACCCCTCACTGTAACACTGATATAACCCACACCACTGTAACTCTGATATACCCCACACCCCTCACTGTAACACTCTGATATACCCCACACCCCTCACTGTAACACTGATATACCCCACACCCCTCACTGTAACACTGATATACCCCACACCCCTCACTGTAACACTCTGATATACCCCACACCCCTCACTGTAACACTGATATACCCCACACCCCTCACTGTAACACTGACATACCCCACACCCCTCACTGTAACACTGATATACCCCACACCCCTCACTGTAACACTGATATACCCCACACCCCTCACTGTAACACTCTGATATACCCCACACCCCTCACTGTAACACTGATATACCCCACACCCCTCACTGTAACTCTGATATACCCCACACCCCTCACTGTAACACTCTGATATACCCCACACCCCTCACTGTAACACTGATATACCCCACACCCCTCACTGTAACACTGATATACCCCACACCCCTCACTGTAACACTCATATACCCCACACCCCTCACTGTAACACTGATATACCCCACACCCCTCACTGTAACTCTGATATACCCCACACCCCTCACTGTAACACTGATATAACCCACACCCCTCACTGTAACTCTGATATACCCCACACCCCTCACTGTAACACTCTGATATACCCCACACCCCTCACTGTAACACTGATATACCCCACACCCCTCACTGTAACACTGATATACCCCACACCCCACAATGTAACACTCTGATATACCCCACACCCCTCACTGTAACTCTGATATACCCCACACCCATCACTGTAACACTGATATACCCCACACCCCTCACTGTAACACTGATATACCCCACACCCCTCACTGTAACTCGGATATACCCCACACCCCTCACTGTAACACTGATATACCCCACACCCCTCACTGTAACACTCTGATATACCCCACACCCCTCACTGTAACACTGATATACCCCACACCCCTCACTGTAACACTGATATACCCCACACCCCTCACTGTAACACTGATATACCCCACACCCCTCACTGTAACACTCTGATATACCCCACACCCCTCACTGTAACACTGATATATCCCACACCCCTCACTGTAACACTGATATATCCCACACCCCTCACTGTAACACTGATATACCCCACACCCCTCACTGTAACACTGATATACCCCACACCCCTCACTGTAACTCTGATATACCCCACACCCCTCACTGTAACACTGATATACCACACACCCCTCACTGTAACACTCTGAAATTCCCCACACCCCTCACTGTGACACTGATATACCCCACACCCCTCACTGTAACACTCTGATAAACCCCACACCCCTCACTGTAACACTGATATACCCCACACCCCTCACTGTAACACTGATATACCCCACACCCCTCACTGTAACACTCTGATATACCCTACACCCCTCACTGTAACACTTATATACCCCACACCCCTCACTGTAACACTCTGATATCCCCTACACCCCTCACTGTAACACTGATATACCCCACACCCCTCACTGTAACTCTGATATACCCCACACCCCTCACTGTAACACTGATATACCCCACACCCCTCACTGTAACTCTGATATACCCCACACCCCTCACTGTAACATTCCGATATACCCCACACCCCTCACTGTAACACTGATATACCCCACACCCCTCACTGTAACACTGATATACCCACACCCCTCACTGCAACACTGATATACCCCACACCCCTCACTGTAGCACTGACATACCCCACACCCCTCACTGTAACTCTGATATACCCCACACCCCTCACTGTAACACTCTGATATACCCCACACCCCTCACTGTAACACTGATATACCCCACACCCCTCACTGTAACACTGATATACCCCACACCCCTCACTGTAACACTCTGATATACCCCACACCCCTCACTGTAACACTGATATACCCCACACCCCTCACTGTAACACTGACATACCCCACACCCCTCACTGTAACACTGATATACCCCACACCCCTCACTGTAACATTGATATACCCCACACCCCTCACAGTAACACTCTGATATACCCCACACCCCTCACTGTAACACTGATATACCCCACACCCCTCACTGTAACACTGACATACCCCACACCCCTCACTGTAACTCTGATATACCCCACACCCCTCACTGTAACACTGATATACCCCACACCCCTCACTGTAACACTGATATACCCCACACCCCTCACTGTAACACTCATATACCCCACACCCCTCACTGTAACACTGATATACCCCACACCCCTCACTGTAACTCTGATATACCCCACACCCCTCACTGTAACACTGATATAACCCACACCACTGTAACTCTGATATACCCCACACCCCTCACTGTAACACTCTGATATACCCCACACCCCTCACTGTAACACTGATATACCCCACACCCCTCACTGTAACACTGATATACCCCACACCCCTCACTGTAACACTCTGATATACCCCACACCCCTCACTGTAACACAGATATACCCCACACCCCTCACTGTAACACTGACATACCCCACACCCCTCACTGTAACACTGATATACCCCACACCCCTCACTGTAACACTCTGATATACCCCACACCCCTCACTGTAACACTGATATACCCCACACCCCTCACTGTAACTCTGATATACCCCACACCCCTCACTGTAACACTCTGATATACCCCACACCCCTCACTGTAACACTGATATACCCCACACCCCTCACTGTAACACTGATATACCCCACACCCCTCACTGTAACACTCATATACCCCACACCCCTCACTGTAACACTGATATACCCCACACCCCTCACTGTAACTCTGATATACCCCACACCCCTCACTGTAACACTGATATAACCCACACCCCTCACTGTAACTCTGATATACCCCACATCCCTCACTGTAACACTCTGATATACCCCACACCCCTCACTGTAACACTGATATACCCCACACCCCTCACTGATATACCCCACACCCCACAATGTAACACTCTGATATACCCCACACCCCTCACTGTAACTCTGATATACCCCACACCCATCACTGTAACACTGATATACCCCACACCCCTCACTGTAACACTGATATACCCCACACCCCTCACTGTAACTCTGATATACCCCACACCCCTCACTGTAACACTGATATACCCCACACCCCTCACTGTAACACTCTGATATACCCCACACCCCTCACTGTAACACTGATATACCCCACACCTCTCACTGTAACACTGATATACCCCACACCCCTCACTGTAACACTGATATACGCCACAACCCTCACTGTAACACTGATATACCCCACACCCCTCACTGTAACACTGATATACGCCACAACCCTCACTGTAACACTGATATACCCCACACCCCTCACTGTAACACTGATATACCCCACACCCCTCACTGTAACACTGATATACCCCACACCCCTCACTGTAACACTCTGATATACCCCACACCCCTCACTGTAACACTGATATACCCCACACCCCTCACTGTAACACTGACATACCCCACACCCCTCACTGTAACTCTGATATACCCCACACCCCTCACTGTAACACTCTGATATACCCCACACCCCTCACTGTAACACTGATATACCCCACACCCCTCACTGTAACACTGATATACCCCACACCCCTCACTGTAACACTGATATACCCCACACCTCTCACTGTAACACTGATATACCCCACACCCCTCACTGTAACTCTGATATACCCCACACCCCTCACTGTAACACTGATATAACCCACACCCCTCACTGTAACTCTGATATACCCCACACCCCTCACTGTAACACACTGATATATCCCACACCCCTCACTGTAACACTCTGATATACCCCACACCCCTCACTGTAACACTCTGATATACCCCACACCCCTCACTGTAACACTGATATACCCCACACCCCTCACTGTAACACTGATATACCCCACACCCCTCACTGTAACACTCTGATATACCCCACACCCCTCACTGTAACTCTGATATACCCCACACCCCTCACTGTAACACTGATATACCCCACACCCCTCACTGTAACACTGATATACCCCACACCCCTCACTGTAACTCTGATATACCCCACACCCCTCACTGTAACACTGATATACCCCACACCCCTCACTGTAACTCTGATATACCCCACACCCCTCACTGTAACACTCTGATATACCCCACACCCCTCACTGTAACACTGATATACCCCACACCCCTCACTGTAACACTGATATACCCCAAACCCCTCACTGTAACACTCTGATATACCCTACACCCCTCACTGTAACACTGATATACCGCACACCCCTCACTGTAACACTGATATATCCCACACCCCTCACTGTAACACTGAAATACCCCACAACCCTCACTGTAACACTCTGATATACCCCACAAACCTCACTGTAACACTGATATACCCCACACCCCTCACTGTAACACTGATAAACCCCACACCCCTCACTGTAACACTGATATACCCCACACCCCTCACTGTAACACTGATATGCCCCACACACCTCACTGTAACACTGATATACCCCACACCCCTCACTGTAACACTGATATACCCCACACCCCTCACTGTAACACTGATATACCCCACACCCCTCACTGTTACAAACTGATATACACCACACCCCTCACTGTAACACTCTGATATATCCCACACCCCTCACTGTAACACTGATATACCCCACACCCCTCACTGTAACACTGATATACACCACACCCCTCACTGTAACACTGATATACCCCACACCGCTCACTGTAACACTCTGATATATCCCACACCCCTCACTGTAACACTGATATACCCCACACCCCTCACTGTAACACTCTGATATACCCAACACCCATCACTGTAACACTGATATACCCCACACCCCTCATTGTAACACTGATATACCCCACACCCCTAACTGTAACACTCTGATATACCCCACACCCCTCACTGTAACACTCTGATATATCCAACACCCCTCACTGTAACACTGATATACCCTACACCCCTCACTGTAACACTCTGATATACCCCACACCCCTCACTGTAACACTCTGATATATCCCACACCCCTCACTGTAACACTGATATACCCCACACCCCTCACTGTTACACTCTGATATACCCCACAACCCTCACTGTAACACTCTGATATACCCCACAACCCTCACTGTAACACTGATATACCCCACACCCCTCACTGTAACACTCTGATATACCCCACACCCCTCACTGTAACACTGATATACCCCACACCCCTCACTGTAACACTGATATACCCCACACCCCTCACTGTAACACTCTGATATATCCCACACCCCTCACTGTAACACTGATATACCCCACACCCCTCACTGTAACACTGATATACCCCACACCCCTCACTGTAACACTGATATATCCCACACCCCTCACTGTAACACTGATATACCCCACACCCCTCACTGTTACAAACTGATATACACCACACCCCTCACTGTAACACTCTGATATATCCCACACCCCTCACTGTAACACTGATATACCCCACACCCCTCACTGTAACACTGATATACCCCACACCCCTCACTGTAACACTGATATACCCCACACCGCTCACTGTAACACTCTGATATATCCCACACCACTCACTGTAACACTGATATACCCCACACCCCTCACTGTAACACTCTGATATACCCCACACCCCTCACTGTAACACTCTGATATACCCAACACCCATCACTGTAACACTGATATACCCCACACACCTCATTGTAACACTGATATACCCCACACCCCTAACTGTAACACTCTGATATACCCCACACCCCTCACTGTAACACTCTGATATATCCAACACCCCTCACTGTAACACTGATATACCCTACACCCCTCACTGTAACACTCTGATATACCCCACACCCCTCACTGTAACACTCTGATATATCCCACACCCCTCACTGTAACACTGATATACCCCACACCCCTCACTGTTACACTCTGATATACCCCACAACCCTCACTGTAACACTCTGATATACCCCACAACCCTCACTGTAACACTGATATACCCCACACCCCTCACTGTAACACTCTGATATACCCCACACCCCTCACTGTAACACTGATATACCCCACACCCCTCACTGTAACACTGATATATCCCACACTCCTCACTGTAACACTGATATACCCCACACCCCTCACTGTAACACTCTGATATACCCCACACCCCTCACTGTAACACTCTGATATATCCCACACCCCTCACTGTAACACTGATATACCCCACACCCCTCACTGTTACACTCTGATATACCCCACAACCCTCACTGTAACACTCTGATATACCCCACAACCCTCACTGTAACACTGATATACCCCACACCCCTCACTGTAACACTCTGATATACCCCACACCCCTCACTGTAACACTGATATACCCCACACCCCTCACTGTAACACTCTGATATATCCCACACCACTCACTGTAACACTGATATACCCGACACCCCTCACTGTAACACTGATATACCCTACACCCCTCACTTTAACACTCTGATATACCCCACACCCCTCACTGTAACACTCTGATATACCCCACATCCCTCACTGTAACACTGATATACCCCACACCCCTCACTGTAACACTCTGATATACCCCACAACCCTCACTGTAACACTCTGATATACCCCACAACCCTCAGTGTAACACTGTTAAACCTCACACCCCTCGCTGTAACACTCTGATATACCCCACACCCCTCACTGTAACACTGATATATCCCACACCCCTCACTGTAACACTGATATACCCCACACCCCTCACTGTAACACTGATATACCCCACACACCTCACTGTAACACTGATATACCCCACACCCCTCACTGTAACACTCTGATATACCCCACACCCCTCACTGTAACACTCTGATATACCCCACACCCCTCACTGTAACACTCTGATATACCCCAGACCCCTCACTGTAACACTTATATACCCCACACCCCTCACCGTAACACTGATATACTCCACACCCCTCAGTGTAACACTGATTTACCCCACACCCCTCACTGTAACACTGATATACCCCACAGCCCTCACTGTAACACTGATATACCTCACACCCCTCACTGTAACACTCTGATATACCCCACACCCCTCACTGTAACACTGATATACCCCACAACCCTCACTGTAACACTGATATACCTCACACCCCTCACTGTAACACTCTGATATACCCCACACCCCTCACTGTAACACTGATATACCCCACACCCCTCACTGTAACACTGATATACCCACACCCCTCACTGTAACACTCTGATATACCCCACACCCATCACTGTAACACTGATATACCCCACACCCCTCACTGTAACACTGATATACCCCACACCCCTCACTGTAACACTCTGATATATCCCACACCCCTCACTGTAACACTGATCTACCGCACACTCCTCACTGTAACACTGATATACCCCACACCCCTCACTGAAACACTGATATACCCCGCACCCCTCACTGTAACACTGATATACCCCACACCCCTCACTGTAACACTCTGATATACCCCACACCCCTCACTGTAACACTGATATACCCCACACCCCTCACTGCAACACTGATATGTCCCACACCCCTCACTCAAACACTAATGTACCCCACACCCCTCACTGTAACACTGATATACCCCACACCCCTCACTGTAACACTGATATACCCCACACCCCTCACTGTAACACTGATATACCCCACACCTCTCACTTTAACACTCTGATATACCCCACACCCCTCACTGTAACACTGATATACCCCACACCCCTCACTGTAACACTGATATACCCCACACCCCTCACTGTAACACTGATATACCCCACACCCCTCACTGTAACACTGATATATCCCACGCCCCTCACTGTAACACTGATATACCCCACACCCCTCACTGTAACACTGATATACCCCACACCCCTCACTGTAACACTGATATATCCCACGCCCCTCACTGTAACACTGATATACCCCACACCCCTCAGTGTTACACTCTGATATACCCCACACCCCTCACTGTAACACTGATATACCCCACACCCCTCACTGTAACACTGATATATCCCACACCCCTCACTGTAACACTGATATACCCCACACCCCTCACTGTAACACTGATATACCCCACACCCCTCACTGTAACACTGATATACCCCACACCCCTCACTGTAACACTGATATACCCCACACCCCTCACTGTAACTCTGATATACGCCACACCCCTCACTGTAACACTGATATACCCCACACCCCTCACTGTAACTCTGATATACCCCACACCCCTCACTGTAACACTCTGATATACCCCACACCCCTCACTGTAACACTGATATACCCCACACCCCTCACTGTAACACTGATATACCCCACACCCCTCACTGTAACACTCTGATATACCCTACACCCCTCACTGTAACACTGATATACCCCACACCCCTCACTGTAACACTGATATATCCCACACCCCTCACTGTAACACTGAAATACCCCACAACCCTCACTGTAACACTCTGATATACCCCACAAACCTCACTGTAACACTGATATACCCCACACCCCTCACTGTAACACTGATAAACCCCACACCCCTCACTGTAACACTGATATACCCCACAACCCTCACTGTAACACTGATATACCCCACACCCCTCACTGTAACACTGATATACCCCACACCCCTCACTGTAACACTGATATACCCCACACCCCTCACTGTTACAAACTGATATACACCACACCCCTCACTGTAACACTGATATACACCACACCCCTCACTGTAACACTGATATACACCACACCCCTCACTGTAACACTCTGATATATCCCACACCCCTCACTGTAACACTGATATACCCCACACCCCTCACTGTAACACTGATATACCCCACACCCCTCACTGTAACACTGATATACCCCACACCGCTCACTGTAACACTCTGATATATCCCACACCCCTCACTGTAACACTGATATACCCCACACCCCTCACTGTAACACTCTGATATACCCCACACCCCTCACTGTAACACTCTGATATACCCAACACCCATCACTGTAACACTGATATACCCCACACCCCCATTGTAACACTGATATACCCCACACCCCTAACTGTAACACTCTGATATACCCCACACCCCTCACTGTAACACTCTGATATATCCCACACCCCTCACTGTAACACTGATATACCCTACACCCCTCACTGTAACACTCTGATATACCCCACACCCCTCACTGTAACACTATGATATATCCCACACCCCTCACTGTAAACTCTGATATACCCCACACCCCTCACTGTTACACTCTGATATACCCCACAACCCTCACTGTAACACTCTGATATACCCCACAACCCTCACTGTAACACTGATATACCCCACACCCCTCACTGTAACACTCTGATATACCCCACACCCCTCACTGTAACACTGATATACCCCACACCCCTCACTGTAACACTCTGATATATCCCACACCCCTCACTGTAACACTGATATACCCCACACCCCTCACTGTAACACTCTGATATACCCCACACCCCTCACTGTAACACTCTGATATATCCCACACCCCTCACTGTAACACTGATATACCCCACACCCCTCACTGTTACACTCTGATATACCCCACAACCCTCACTGTAACACTCTGATATACCCCACAACCCTCACTGTAACACTGATATACCCCACACCCCTCACTGTAACACTCTGATATACCCCACACCCCTCACTGTAACACTGATATACCCCACACCCCTCACTGTAACACTCTGATATATCCCACACCCCTCACTGTAACACTGATATACCCGACACCCCTCACTGTAACACTGATATACCCTACACCCCTCACTTTAACACTCTGATATACCCCACACCCCTCACTGTAACACTCTGATATACCCCACACCCCTCACTGTAACACTGATATACCCCACACCCCTCACTGTAACACTCTGATATACCCCACAACCCTCACTGTAACACTCTGATATACCCCACAACCCTCACTGTAACACTGATAAACCTCACACCCCTCACTGTAACACTCTGATATACCCCACACCCCTCACTGTAACACTGATATATCCCACACCCCTCACTGTAACACTGATATACCCCACACCCCTCACTGTAACACTGATATACCCCACACACCTCACTGTAACACTGATATACCCCACACCCCTCACTGTAACACTCTGATATACCCCACACCCCTCACTGTAACACTCTGATATACCCCACACCCCTCACTGTAACACTCTGATATACCCCAGACCCCTCACTGTAACACTTATATACCCCACACCCCTCACCGTAACACTGATATACCCCACACCCCTCAGTGTAACACTGATATACCCCACACCCCTCACTGTAACACTGATATACCCCACAGCCCTCACTGTAACACTGATATACCTCACACCCCTCACTGTAACACTCTGATATACCCCACACCCCTCACTGTAACACTGATATACCCCACAACCCTCACTGTAACACTGATATACCTCACACCCCTCACTGTAACACTCTGATATACCCCACACCCCTCACTGTAACACTGATATACCCCACACCCCTCACTGTAACACTGATATACCCACACCCCTCACTGTAACACTCTGATATACCCCACACCCCTCACTGTAACACTGATATACCCCACACCCATCACTGTAACACTGATATACCCCACACCCCTCACTGTAACACTGATATACCCCACACCCCTCACTGTAACACTCTGATATATCCCACACCCCTCACTGTAACACTGATATACCGCACACTCCTCACTGTAACACTGATATACCCCACACCCCTCACTGAAATACTGATATAACCCGCACCCCTCACTGTAACACTGATATACCCCACACCCCTCACAGTAACACTCTGATATACCCCACACCCCTCACTGTAACACTGATATACCCCACACCCCTCACTGCAACACTGATATATCCCACACCCCTCACTCTAACACTAATGTACCCCACACCCCTCACTGTAACACTGATATACCCCACACCCCTCACTGTAACACTGATATACCCCACACCCCTCACTGTAACACTGATATACCCCACACCTCTCACTTTAACACTCTGATATACCCCACACCCCTCACTGTAACACTGATATACCCCACACCCCTCACTGTAACACTGATATACCCCACACCCCTCACTGTAACACTGATATACCCCACACCCCTCACTGTAACACTGATATACCCCACACCCCTCACTGTAACACTGATATATCCCACACCCCTCACTGTAACACTGATATACCCCACACCCCTCACTGTAACACTGATATACCCCACACCCCTCACTGTAACACTGATATATCCCACGCCCCTCACTGTAACACTGATATACCCCACACCCCTCAGTGTTACACTCTGATATACCCCACACCCCTCACTGTAACACTGATATACCCCACACCCCTCACTGTAACACTGATATATCGCACACCCCTCACTGTAACACTGATATACCCCACACCCCTCACTGTAACACTGATATACCCCACACCCCTCACTGTAACACTGATATATCCCACGCCCCTCACTGTAACACTGATATACCCCACACCCCTCAGTGTTACACTCTGATATACCCCACGCCCCTCACTGTAACACTGATATACCCCACACCCCTCAGTGTTACACTCTGATATACCCCACACCCCTCACTGTAACACTCTGATATACCCCACACCCCTCACTGTAACACTGATATACCCCAGACTGTAACACTGATATACCCCACACCCCTCACTGTAACACTGATATACCCCACACCCCTCACTGTAACACTGATATACCCCACACCCCTCACTGTAACACTCTGATATACCCCACACCCCTCACTGTAACACTCTGATATACCCCACACCCCTCACTGTAACACTGATATACCCCAGACTGTAACACTGATATACCCCACACCACTCACTGCAACACTGATATATCCCACACCCCTCACTCTAACACTAATGTACCCCACACCCCTCACTGTAACACTGATATACCCCACACCCCTCACTGTAACACTGGTATACCCCACACCCCTTACTGTAACACTGACATACCCCACACCCCTCACTGTAACACTGATATACCCCACAACCACTCACTGTAACACTGATATACACCACACCCCCTCACTGTAACACTGATATACCCCACACCACTCACTGTAACACTGATATATCCCACACCCCTCACTGCAACACACTGATATACCCCACACCCCTCACTGTAACACTCTGATATACTCCACACCCCTCACTGTAACACTCTGATATACCCCACACTCCTCACTGTAACACTGATATACCCCACACCCCTCACTGTAACACTGATATACCCCACACCCCTCACTGTAACACTCTGATATATCCCACACCCCTCACTGTAACACTGATATACCCCACACACCTGACTGTAACACTGATATACCCCACACCCCTCACTGTAACACTGATATACCCTACACCCCTCACTGTAACTCTGATATATCCCACACCCCTCACTGTAACACTGATGTACCCCACACCCCTCACTGTAACACTGATATACCCCACACCCCTCACTGTGACACTCTGATATACCCCACACCCCTCACTGTAACACTCTGATATATCCCACACCCCTCACTGTAACACTGATATACCCCACACCCCTCACTGTAACACTGATATACCACACACCCCTCACTGTAACACAGATATACCCCACACCCCTCACTGTAACACTGATATATCCCACACCCCTCACTGTAACACTGAAATACCCCACACCCCTCACTGTGACACTCTGATATATCCCACACCCCTCACTGTAACATTCTGGTATACCCCACACCCCTCACTGTAACACTGATATATCCCACACCCCTCACTGTAACACTGCTTTACCCCACACCCCTCACTGTAACACTGATGTACCCCACACCCCTCACTGTAACACTGATATACCCCACACCCCTCACTGTAACAATTATATACCCTACACCCCTCACTGTAACACTGATATACCCCACACCCCTCACTGTAACACTGATATACCCCACACCCCTCACTGTAACACTGATATACCCCACACCCCTCACTGTAACACTGATATACCCCACACCCCTCAGTGTAACACTGATATACCCTACACCCCTCACTGTAACACTCTGATATACCCCACACCCCTCACTGTAACACTGATATATCCCACACCCCTCACTGTAACACTGATATACCCCACACCCCTCACTGTAACACTGATATACCCCACACCCCTCACTGTAACACTCTGATATATCCCACACCCCTCACTGTAACACTGATATACCCCACACACCTGACTGTAACACTGATATATCCCACACCCCTCACTGTAACACTGATATACCCCACACCCCTCACTGTAACACTGATATACCCTACACCCCTCACTGTAACTCTGATATATCCCACACCCCTCACTGTAACACTGATGTACCCAACACCCCTCACTGTAACACTGATATACCCCACACCCCTCACTGTGACACTCTGATATACCCCACACCCCTCACTGTAACACTCTGATATATCCCACACCCCTCACTGTAACACTGATATACCCCACACCCCTCACTGTAACACTGATATACCACACACCCCTCACTGTAACACAGATATACCCCACACCCCTCACTGTAACACTGATATATCCCACACCCCTCACTGTAACACTGAAATACCCCACACCCCTCACTGTGACACTCTGATATATCCCACACCCCTCACTGTAACATTCTGGTATACCCCACACCCCTCACTGTAACACTGATATATCCCACACCCCTCACTGTAACACTGCTTTACCCCACACCCCTCACTGTAACACTGATGTACCCCACACCCCTCACTGTAACACTGATATACCCCACACCCCTCACTGTAACAATTATATACCCTACACCCCTCACTGTAACACTGATATACCCCACACCCCTCACTGTAACACTGATATACCCCACACCCCTCACTGTAACACTGATATACCCCACACCCCTCACTGTAACACTGATATACCCCACACCCCTCACTGTAACACTGATATACCCTACACCCCTCACTGTAACACTCTGATATACCCCACACCCCTCACTGTAACACTCTGATATATCCCATACCCCTTACTGTAACACTGATATACCCCACACCCCTCACTGTAACAACGATATACCCCACACCCCTCACTGTAACACTGATATATCCCACACCCCTCACTGTAACACTGATATACCCCACACCCCTCACTGTAACACTGATATACCCCACACCCCTCACTGTAACACTGATATATCCCACACCCCTCACTGTAACACTGATATACCCTACACCCCTCACTGTAACACTGATATATCCCACACCCCTCACTGTAACACTGATATACCCCACACGCCTCACTGTAACACTCTGATATACCCCACACCCCTCACTGTAACACTGATATATCCCACACCCCTCACTGTGACACTGATATACCCCACACCCCTCACTGTAACACTCTGATATACCCCACACTCCTCACTGTAACACTGATATACTCCACACCCCTCGCTGTAACACTGATATACCCCACACCCCTCACTGTAACACTGATATACCCCACACCACTCACTGTAACACTGATATATCCCACACCCCTCACTGTAACACTGATATACCCCATGCCCCTCACTGTAACACTGATATACCCCAAACCCCTCACTGTAACACTCTGATATATCCCACACCCTTCACTGTAACACTGATATACCCCACACCCCTCACTGTAACACTGATATACCCCACACCCCTCACTGTAACACTGATATACCGCACACCCCTCACTGTAACACTGATATACCCCACACCCCTCACTGTAACACTGATATACCCTACACCCCTCACTGTAACACTGATATACACCACACCCCTCACTGTAACACTGATATACCCCACACCCCTCACTGTAACACTGATATACCCCACACCCCTCACTGTAACACTGATATATCCCACACCCCTCACTGTAACACACTGATATACCCCACAACCCTCACTGTAACACTGATATTCCCCACACCCCTCACTGTAACACTGATATACCCCACACCCCTCACTGTAACACTCTGATATATCCCACACCCCTCACTGTAACACTGATATACCCCACACACCTCACTGTAACACTGATATACCCCACACCCCTCACTGTAACACTGATATACCCTACACCCCTCACTGTAACTCTGATATATCCCACACCCCTCACTGTAACACTGACGTACCCCACACCCCTCACTGTAACACTGATATACCCCACACCCCTCACTGTGACACTCTGATATAACCCACACCCCTCACTGTAACACTCTGATATATCCCACACCCCTCACTGTAACACTGATATACACCGCACCCCTCACTGTAACACTGATATACCCCACACCCCTCACTTTAACACTGATATACCCCACACACCCCACTGTAACACTGATATACCCCACATCCCTCACTGTAACACTGATATACCCCACAACCCTCACTGTGACACTCTGATATATCCCACACCCCTCACTGTAACATTCTGATATACCCCACACCCCTCACTGTAACACTGATATACCCCACACCCCTCACTGTATCTCTGATATACTCCACACCCCTCACTGTAACACTGATATACCCCACACCCCTCACTGTAACACGGATATACCCCACACCCCTCACTGTAACACTGATATATCCCACACCCCTCACTGTAACACTGATATACCCCATACCCCTCACTGTAACACTGATATACCCCACACACCTCACTGTAACACTGATATACCCCACACCCCTCACTGTAACACTGATATACCCCACACCCCTCACTGTAACACTGATATACCCCACACCCCTCACTGTAACACTGATATACCCCACACCCCTCACTGTAACACTGATATATCCCACACCCCTCACTGTAACACTGATATACCCCACACCCCTCAGTGTAACACTGATATACCGCACACCCCTCACTGTAACACTGATATACCCCACACCCCTCACTGTACACTGATGTATCCCACACCCCTCACTGTAACACTGATATACCCCACACCCCTCACTGTAACACTGATATACCCCACACCCCTCACTGTAACACTGATATACCCACACCCCTCACTGTAACACTCTGATATACCCCACACCCCTCACTGTAACACTGATATACCCACACCCCTCACTGTAACACACTGATATACCCCACACCCCTCACTGTAACACTGATATACCGCACACCCCTCACTGTAACACTGATATATCCCACACCCCTCACTGTAACACTGATATACCCCACACCCCTCACTGTAACACTGATATACCCCACACCCCTCACTGTAACACTCTGATATATCCCACACCCCTCACTGTAACACTGATATACCCCACACACCTCACTGTAACACTTATATACCCCACACCCCTCACTGTAACACTGATATACCCTACACCCCTCACTGTAACTCTGATATATCCCACACCCCTCACTGTAACACTGACGTACCCCACACCCCTCACTGTAACACTGATATACCCCACACCCCTCACTGTGACACTCTGATATAACCCACACCCCTCACTGTAACACTCTGATATATCCCACACCCCTCACTGTAACACTGATATACACCACACCCCTCACTGTAACACTGATATACCCCACACCCCTCACTTTAACACTGATATACCCCACACACCCCACTGTAACACTGATATACCCCACATCCCTCACTGTAACACTGATATACCCCACAACCCTCACTGTGACACTCTGATATATCCCACACCCCTCACTGTAACATTCTGATATACCCCACACCCCTCACTGTAACACTGATATACCCCACACCCCTCACTGTATCTCTGATATACTCCACACCCCTCACTGTAACACTGATATACCCCACACCCCTCACTGTAACACGGATATACCCCACACCCCTCACTGTAACACTGATATATCCCACACCCCTCACTGTAACACTGATATACCCATACCCCTCACTGTAACACTGATATACCCCACACACCTCACTGTAACACTGATATACCCCACACCCCTCACTGTAACACTGATATACCCCACACCCCTCACTGTAACACTGATATACCCCACACCCCTCACTGTAACACTGATATACCCCACACCCCTCACTGTAACACTGATATATCCCACACCCCTCACTGTAACACTGATATACCCCACACCCCTCAGTGTAACACTGATATACCGCACACCCCTCACTGTAACACTGATATACCCCACACCCCTCACTGTACACTGATGTATCCCACACCCCTCACTGTAACACTGATATACCCCACACCCCTCACTGTAACACTGATATACCCCACACCCCTCACTGTAACACTGATATACCCACACCCCTCACTGTAACACTCTGATATACCCCACACCCCTCACTGTAACACTGATATACCCACACCCCTCACTGTAACACACTGATATACCCCACACCCCTCACTGTAACACTGATATACCGCACACCCCTCACTGTAACACTGATATACCCCACACCCCTCACTGTAACACTGATATACCCCACACTCCTCACTGTAACACTGATATACCCCACACCCCTCACTGTAACACTGATATACCGCACACCCCTCACTGTAACACTGATATATCCCACACCCCTCACTTTAACACTGATATACCCCACACCCCTCACTGTAACACACTGATATACCCCACACCCCTCACTGTAACACTGATATACCGCACACCCCTCACTGTAACACTGATATATCCCACACCCCTCACTGTAACACTGATATACCCCACACCCCTCACTGTAACACTGATATACCCCACACCCCTCACTGTGACACTCTGATATAACCCACACCCCTCACTGTAACACTCTGATATATCCCACACCCCTCACTGTAACACTGATATACACCACACCCCTCACTGTAACACTGATATACCCCACACCCCTCACTTTAACACTGATATACCCCACACACCCCACTGTAACACTGATATACCCCACATCCCTCACTGTAACACTGATATACCCCACAACCCTCACTGTGACACTCTGATATATCCCACACCCCTCACTGTAACATTCTGATATACCCCACACCCCTCACTGTAACACTGATATACCCCACACCCCTCACTGTATCTCTGATATACTCCACACCCCTCACTGTAACACTGATATACCCCACACCCCTCACTGTAACACGGATATACCCCACACCCCTCACTGTAACACTGATATATCCCACACCCCTCACTGTAACACTGATATACCCCATACCCCTCACTGTAACACTGATATACCCCACACACCTCACTGTAACACTGATATACCCCACACCCCTCACTGTAACACTGATATACCCCACACTCCTCACTGTAACACTGATATACCCCACACCCCTCACTGTAACACTGATATACCGCACACCCCTCACTGTAACACTGATATATCCCACACCCCTCACTTTAACACTGATATACCCCACACCCCTCACTGTAACACTGATATACCGCACACTCCTCACTGTAACACTGATATACCCCACACCCCTCACTGAAACACTGATATACCCCGCACCCCTCACTGTAACACTGATATACCCCACACCCCTCACAGTAACACTCTGATATACCCCACACCCCTCACTGTAACACTGATATACCCCACACCCCTCACTGCAACACTGATATATCCCACACCCCTCACTGTAACACTGATATACCCCACACCCCTCACTGTAACACTGATATACCCCACACCTCTCACTTTAACACTCTGATATACCCCACACCCCTCACTGTAACACTGATATACCCCACACCCCTCACTGTAACACTGATATACCCCACACCCCTCACTGTAACACTGATATACCCCACACCCCTCACTGTAACACTGATATACCCCACACCCCTCACTGTAACACTGATATATCCCACACCCCTCACTGTAACACTGATATACCCCACACCCCTCACTGTAACACTGATATACCCCACACCCCTCACTGTAACACTGATATATCCCACGCCCCTCACTGTAACACTGATATACCCCACACCCCTCAGTGTTACACTCTGATATACCCCACACCCCTCACTGTAACACTGATATACCCCACACCCCTCACTGTAACACTGATATATCCCACACCCCTCACTGTAACACTGATATACCCCACACCCCTCACTGTAACACTGATATACCCCACACCCCTCACTGTAACACTGATATATCCCACGCCCCTCACTGTAACACTGATATACCCCACACCCCTCAGTGTTACACTCTGATATACACCACGCCCCTCACTGTAACACTGATATACCCCACACCCCTCAGTGTTACACTCTGATATACCCCACACCCCTCACTGTAACACTCTGATATACCCCACACCCCTCACTGTAACACTGATATACCCCAGACTGTAACACTGATATACCCCACACCCCTCACTGTAACACTGATATACCCCACACCCCTCACTGTAACACTGATATACCCCACACCCCTCACTGTAACACTCTGATATACCCCACACCCCTCACTGTAACACTCTGATATACCCCACACCCCTCACTGTAACACTGATATACCCCAGACTGTAACACTGATATACCCCACACCCCTCACTGTAACACTCTGATATACCCCACACCCCTCACTGTAACACTGATATACCCCAGACTGTAACACTGATATACCCCACACCCCTCACTGTAACACTGATATACCCCACACCCCTCACTGTAACACTGGTATACCCCACACCCCTTACTGTAACACTGACATACCCCACACCCCTCACTGTAACACTGATATACCCCACAACCACTCACTGTAACACTGATATACACCACACCCCTCACTGTAACACTGATATACCCCACACCACTCACTGTAACACTGATATATCCCACACCCCTCACTGCAACACACTGATATACCCCACACCCCTCACTGTAACACTCTGATATACTCCACACCCCTCACTGTAACACTCTGATATACCCCACACTCCTCACTGTAACACTGATATACCCCACACCCCTCACTTTAACACTGATATACCCCACACACCCCACTGTAACACTGATATACCCCACACCCCTCACCGTAACACTGATATACCCCACAACCCTCACTGTGACACTCTGATATATCCCACACCCCTCACTGTAACATTCTGATATACCCCACACCCCTCACTGTAACACTGATATACCCCACACCCCTCACTGTATCTCTGATATACTCCACACCCCTCACTGTAACACTGATATACCCCACACCCCTCACTGTAACACGGATATACCCCACACCCCTCACTGTAACACTGATATATCCCACACCCCTCACTGTAACACTGATATACCCCATACCCCTCACTGTAACACTGATATACCCCACACACCTCACTGTAACACTGATATACCCCACACCCCTCACTGTAACACTGATATACCCCACACCCCTCACTGTAACACTGATATACCCCACACCCCTCACTGTAACACTGATATACCCCACACCCCTCACTGTAACACTGATATATCCCACACCCCTCACTGTAACACTGATATACCCCACACCCCTCAGTGTAACACTGATATACCGCACACCCCTCACTGTAACACTGATATACCCCACACCCCTCACTGTACACTGATGTATCCCACACCCCTCACTGTAACACTGATATACCCCACACCCCTCACTGTAACACTGATATACCCCACACCCCTCAGTGTAACACTGATATACCCTACACCCCTCACTGTAACACTCTGATATACCCCACACCCCTCACTGTAACACTGATATATCCCACACCCCTCACTGTAACACTGATATACCCCACACCCCTCACTGTAACACTGATATACCCCACACCCCTCACTGTAACACTCTGATATATCCCACACCCCTCACTGTAACACTGATATACCCCACACACCTGACTGTAACACTGATATATCCCACACCCCTCACTGTAACACTGATATACCCCACACCCCTCACTGTAACACTGATATACCCTACACCCCTCACTGTAACTCTGATATATCCCACACCCCTCACTGTAACACTGATGTACCCCACACCCCTCACTGTAACACTGATATACCCCACACCCCTCACTGTGACACTCTGATATACCCCACACGCCTCACTGTAACACTCTGATATATCCCACACCCCTCACTGTAACACTGATATACCCCACACCCCTCACTGTAACACAGATATACCCCACACCCCTCACTGTAACACTGATATATCCCACACCCCTCACTGTAACACTGAAATACCCCACACCCCTCACTGTGACACTCTGATATATCCCACACCCCTCACTGTAACATTCTGGTATACCCCACACCCCTCACTGTAACACTGATATATCCCACACCCCTCACTGTAACACTGCTTTACCCCACACCCCTCACTGTAACACTGATGTACCCCACACCCCTCACTGTAACACTGATATACCCCACACCCCTCACTGTAACAATTATATACCCTACACCCCTCACTGTAACACTGATATACCCCACACCCCTCACTGTAACACTGATATACCCCACACCCCTCACTGTAACACTGATATACCCCACACCCCTCACTGTAACACTGATATACCCCACACCCCTCACTGTAACACTGATATACCCTACACCCCTCACTGTAACACTCTGATATACCCCACACCCCTCACTGTAACACTGATATATCCCACACCCCTCACTGTAACACTGATATACCCTACACCCCTCACTGTAACACTGATATATCCCACACCCCTCACTGTAACACTGATATACCCCACACGCCTCACTGTAACACTCTGATATACCCCACACCCCTCACTGTAACACTGATATATCCCACACCCCTCACTGTGACACTGATATACCCCACACCCCTCACTGTAACACTCTGATATACCCCACACTCCTCACTGTAACACTGATATACTCCACACCCCTCGCTGTAACACTGATATACCCCACACCCCTTACTGTAACACTGATATACCCCACACCACTCACTGTAACACTGATATATCCCACACCCCTCACTGTAACACTGATATACCCCATGCCCCTCACTGTAACACTGATATACCCCACACCCCTCACTGTAACACTCTGATATATCCCACACCCTTCACTGTAACACTGATATACCCCACACCCCTCACTGTAACACTGATATACCCCACACCCCTCACTGTAACACTGATATACCCCACACCCCTCACTGTAACACTGATATACCCCACACCCCTCACTGTAACACTGATATACCCCACACCCCTCACTGTAACACTGATATATCCCACACCCCTCACTGTAACACTGATATACCCCACACCCCTCAGTGTAACACTGATATACCGCACACCCCTCACTGTAACACTGATATACCCCACACCCCTCACTGTACACTGATGTATCCCACACCCCTCACTGTAACACTGATATACCCCACACCCCTCACTGTAACACTGATATACCCCACACCCCGCACTGTAACACTGATATACCCACACCCCTCACTGTAACACTCTGATATACCCCACACCCCTCACTGTAACACTGATATACCCACACCCCTCACTGTAACACACTGATATACCCCACACCCCTCACTGTAACACTGATATACCGCACACCCCTCACTGTAACACTGATATATCCCACACCCCTCACTGTAACACTGATATACCCCACACCCCTCACTGTAACACTGATATACCCCACACCCCTCACTGTAACACTGATATACCCCACACTCCTCACTGTAACACTGATATACCCCACACCCCTCACTGTAACACTGATATACCGCACACCCCTCACTGTAACACTGATATATCCCACACCCCTCACTGTAACACTGATATACCCCACACCCCTCACTGTAACACTGATATACCCCACACCCCTCACTGTAACACTGATATACCCCACACTCCTCACTGTAACACTGATATACCACACACCCCTCACTGTAACACTGATATACCCCACACCCCTCACTGTAACACTGATATACCCCACACTCCTCACTGTAACACTGATATACCCCACACCCCTCACTGTAACACTGATATACCCCACACCCCTCACTGTAACTCTGATATACCCCACACCCCTCACTGCAACACTGATATACCCCACACCCCTCACTGTAACACTGATATACCTCACACCCCTCACTGTAACACTGATATACCTCACACCCCTCACTGTAACACTGATATACCCCACACCCCTCACTGTAACACTGATATACCCCACACCCCTCACTGTAACACTGATATACCCCACACCCCTCACTGTAACACTGATATACCCCACACCCCTCACTGTAACACTGATATACCCCACACTCCTCACTGTAACACTGATATACCACACACCCCTCACTGTAACACTGATATACCCCACACCCCTCACTGTAACACTGATATACCCCACACTCCTCACTGTAACACTGATATACCCCACACCCCTCACTGTAACACTGATATACCCACACCCCTCACTGTAACACTGATATACCCCACACCCCTCACTGTAACTCTGATATACCCCACACCCCTCACTATAACACTGATATACCCCACACCCCTCACTGTAACACTGATATACCCCACACCCCTCACTGTAACACTCTGATATACCCCACACCCCTCACTGTAACACTGATATACCCCACCCCCCTCACTGTAACACTCTGATATACCACACACCCCTCACTGTAACACTGATATACCCCACACCCCTCACTGTAACACTGATATACCCCACACTCCTCACTGTAACACTGATATACCCCACACCCCTCACTGTAACACTGATATACCCACACCCCTCACTGTAACACTGATATACCCCACACCCCTCACTGTAACTCTGATATACCCCACACCCCTCACTATAACACTGATATACCCCACACCCCTCACTGTAACACTGATATACCCCACACCCCTCACTGTAACACTCTGATATACCCCACACCCCTCACTGTAACTCTGATATACCCCACACCCCTCACTATAACACTGATATACCCCACACCCCCCACTGTAACACTGATATACCCCACACCCCTCACTGTAACACTCTGATATACCCCACACCCCTCACTGTAACACTCTGATATACCCCACACCCCTCACTGTAACACTGATATACCCCACACCCCTCACTGTAACACTGATATACCCCACACTCCTCACTGTAACACTGATATACCACACACCCCTCACTGTAACACTGATATACCCCACACCCCTCACTGTAACACTGATATACCTCACACCCCTCATTGTAACACTGATACACCCCACACCCCTCACTGTAACACTCTGATATACCCCACACCCCTCACTGTAACACTTATATACCGCACACCCCTCACTGTAACACTGATATACCCCACACCCCTCACTGTAACACTGATATACCCCACAACCCTCACTGTAACACTCTGATATACCCCACACCCCTCACTGTAACACTGATATACCCCATACCCCTCACTGTAACACTGATATACCCCACACACCTCACTGTAACACTGATATACCCCACACCCCTCACTGTAACACTGATATACCCCACACCCCTCACTGTAACACTGATATACCCCACACCCCTCACTGTAACACTGATATACCCCACACCCCTCACTGTAACACTGATATATCCCACACCCCTCACTGTAACACTGATATACCCCACACCCCTCAGTGTAACACTGATATACCGCACACCCCTCACTGTAACACTGATATACCCCACACCCCTCACTGTACACTGATGTATCCCACACCCCTCACTGTAACACTGATATACCCCACACCCCTCACTGTAACACTGATATACCCCACACCCCTCACTGTAACACTGATATACCCACACCCCTCACTGTAACACTCTGATATACCCCACACCCCTCACTGTAACACTGATATACCCACACCCCTCACTGTAACACACTGATATACCCCACACCCCTCACTGTAACACTGATATACCGCACACCCCTCACTGTAACACTGATATATCCCACACCCCTCACTGTAACACTGATATACCCCACACCCCTCACTGTAACACTGATATACCCCACACCCCTCACTGTAACACTGATATACCCCACACTCCTCACTGTAACACTGATATACTCCACACCCCTCACTGTAACACTGATATACCGCACACCCCTCACTGTAACACTGATATATCCCACACCCCTCACTGTAACACTGATATACCCCACACCCCTCACTGTAACACTGATATACCCCACACCCCTCACTGTAACACTGATATACCCCACACTCCTCACTGTAACACTGATATACCACACACCCCTCACTGTAACACTGATATACCCCACACCCCTCACTGTAACACTGATATACCCCACACTCCTCACTGTAACACTGATATACCCCACACCCCTCACTGTAACACTGATATACCCCACACCCCTCACTGTAACTCTGATATACCCCACACCCCTCACTGCAACACTGATATACCCCACACCCCTCACTGTAACACTGATATACCTCACACCCCTCACTGTAACACTGATATACCTCACACCCCTCACTGTAACACTGATATACCCCACACCCCTCACTGTAACACTGATATACCCCACACCCCTCACTGTAACACTGATATACCCCACACCCCTCACTGTAACACTGATATACCCCACACCCCTCACTGTAACACTGATATACCCCACACTCCTCACTGTAACACTGATATACCACACACCCCTCACTGTAACACTGATATACCCCACACCCCTCACTGTAACACTGATATACCCCACACTCCTCACTGTAACACTGATATACCCCACACCCCTCACTGTAACACTGATATACCCACACCCCTCACTGTAACACTGATATACCCCACACCCCTCACTGTAACTCTGATATACCCCACACCCCTCACTATAACACTGATATACCCCACACCCCTCACTGTAACACTGATATACCCCACACCCCTCACTGTAACACTCTGATATACCCCACACCCCTCACTGTAACACTGATATACCCCACCCCCCTCACTGTAACACTCTGATATACCACACACCCCTCACTGTAACACTGATATACCCCACACCCCTCACTGTAACACTGATATACCCCACACTCCTCACTGTAACACTGATATACCCCACACCCCTCACTGTAACACTGATATACCCACACCCCTCACTGTAACACTGATATACCCCACACCCCTCACTGTAACTCTGATATACCCCACACCCCTCACTATAACACTGATATACCCCACACCCCTCACTGTAACACTGATATACCCCACACCCCTCACTGTAACACTCTGATATACCCCACACCCCTCACTGTAACTCTGATATACCCCACACCCCTCACTATAACACTGATATACCCCACACCCCTCACTGTAACACTGATATACCCCACACCCCTCACTGTAACACTCTGATATACCCCACACCCCTCACTGTAACACTCTGATATACCCCACACCCCTCACTGTAACACTGATATACCCCACACCCCTCACTGTAACACTGATATACCCCACACTCCTCACTGTAACACTGATATACCACACACCCCTCACTGTAACACTGATATACCCCACACCCCTCACTGTAACACTGATATACCTCACACCCCTCATTGTAACACTGATACACCCCACACCCCTCACTGTAACACTCTGATATACCCCACACCCCTCACTGTAACACTTATATACCGCACACCCCTCACTGTAACACTGATATACCCCACACCCCTCACTGTAACACTGATATACCCCACAACCCTCACTGTAACACTCTGATATACCCCACACCCCTCACTGTAACACTGATATACCCCACACCCCTCACTGTAACACTGATATACCCCACACCCCTCACTGTAACACTCTGATATACCCCACACCCCTCACTGTAACACTGATATACCCCACACCCCTCACTGTGACACTGACATACCCCACACCCTCACTGTAACACTCTGATATACCCCACACCCCTCACTGTAACACTGATATACCCCACACCCCTCACTGTAACACTGATATACCCCACACCCCTCACTGCAACACTGATATACCCCACAACCCTCACTGTAACACTCTGATATACCCCACACCCCTCACTGTAACACTGATATACCCCACACCCCTCACTGTAACACTGATATACCCCACACCCCTCACTGTAACACTGATATACCCCACACCCCTCACTGTAACACTCTGCCATTCCTGTTCTAACAGGGACGCTGTATCAAAGTCTGTTTCTCTGACATTACAGAATGTGGATGTGCCGCGTCTATGCTGAATCCGCTGTCAAGGACATCCCCTGTGTATTGCTCAGTCGCTTGCAGATGTAGCCTGCGAGGTACGGCAGGGTGAATTACAGTGAGATTTTATTCAGTCTGGTTCTCTTGGGACCGCCAGGGACAGAGGCACGACAGGAGGTGAATCTAATTGCTCTGCTCCCTGGTGCTGGTGCTGCTCCTGCTCCCACAGGGAATATCGCTGCACTGAGACAGGAGCACCAGTCTCTCTCCTCCTCACAGAAAACTAACACTCTTCCTGCTTCAATGGCCTCGCAGTTACTCCGGGTCTTAACAATCACCTGTCACAGTCCAGGATGGTAGGAATATCACGCCATCAGGGGATCAGTACTGAGGGAGTGCCGCACTGTCAGAGGGTCAGTACTGAGCGAGTGCTGCACTGACAGAGGGTCAGTACTGAGGGAGTGCCGCACTGTCAGAGGGTCAGTACTGAGGGAGCGCCGCACTGTCAGAGGGTCAGTACTGAGGGAGTGCCGCACTGTCAGAGGGTCAGTACTGAGGGAGTGCTGCACTGTCAGAGGGTCAGTACTGAGGGAGTGTTGCACTGTCAGAGGGTCAGTACTGAGGGCGTGCCGCACTGTCAGAGGGTCAGTACTGAGGGAGCGCCGCACTGTCAGAGGGTCAGTACTGAGGGAGTGCTGCACTGTCAGAGGGTCAGTGCTGAGGGAGTGCCGCACTGTCAGAGGGTCAGTACTGAGGGAATGCCGCACTGTCAGAGGGTCAGTACTGAGGGAGTGCCGCACTGTCAGAGGGTCAGTGCTGAGGGAGTGCCGCACTGTCAGAGGGTCAGTACTAAGGGAGTGCCGCACTGTCAGAGGGTCAGTACTGAGGGGGTGCCGCACTGTCAGGGGGTCAGTACTGAGGGAGCCCCGCAATGTCAGAGGGTCAGTACTGAGGGAGTGCTGCACTGTCAGAGGGTCTGTACTGAGGGAGCGCCGCACTGTCAGAGGGTCAGTACTGAGGGAGTGCCGCACTGTCAGAGGGTCAGTACTGAGGGAGTGCTGCACTGTCAGAGGGTCTGTACTGAGGGAGCGCCGCACTGTCAGAGGGTCAGTACTGAGGGAGTGCCGCACTGTCAGGGGGTCAGTACTGAGGGAGTGCTGCACTGTCAGAGGGTCAGTACTGAGGGAGTGCTGCACTGTCAGAGGGTCAGTACTGAGGGAGTGCCGCAATGTCAGAGGGTCAGTACTGAGGGAGTGCCGCACTGTCAGAGGGTCTGTGCTGAGGGAGTGCCGCACTGTCAGAGGGTCAGTACTGAGGGAGTGCCGCACTGTCAGAGGGTCAGTACTGAGGGAGTGCTGCACTGTCAGAGGGTCAGTGCTGAGGGAGTGCCGCACTGTCAGGGGGTCAGTACTGAGGGAGCCCCGCACTGTCAGAGGGTCAGTACTGAGGGAGTGCTGCACTGTCAGAGGGTCTGTACTGAGGGAGCGCCGCACTGTCAGAGGGTCAGTACTGAGGGAGTGCCGCACTGTCAGAGTGTCAGTACTGAGGGAGTGCTGCACTGTCAGAGGGTCAGTACTGAGGGAGTGCTGCACTGTCAGATGGTCAGTACTGAGGGAATGCCGCACTGTCAGCGGGTCAGTACTGAGGGAGTGCCGCACTGTCAGAGGGTCAGTACTGAGGGAGTGCCGCACTGTCAGAGGGTCAGTACTGAGGGAGTGCCGCACTGTCAGGGGGTCAGTACTGAGGGAGCCCCGCACTGTCAGAGGGTCAGTACTGAGGGAGCGCCGCACTGTCAGAGGGTCAGTACTGAGGGAGTGCCGCACTGTCAGAGGGTCAGTACTGAGGGAGTGCCGCACTGTCAGCGGGTCAGTACTGAGGGAGTGCCGCACTGTCAGAGGGTCAGTACTGAGGGAGAGCTGTACTGTCAGAGGGTCAGTACTGAGGGAGTGCCGCACTGTCAGATGGTCAGTACTGAGGGAGTGCCGTACTGTCAGCGGGTCAGTACTGAGGGAGTGCCGCACTGTCAGATGGTCAGTACTGAGGGAGTGCCGCACTGTCAGATGGTCAGTACTGAGGGAATGCCGCACTGTCAGAGTGTCAGTACTGAGGGAGTGCCGCACTGTCAGAGGGTCAGTACTGAGGGAGTGCTGCAGTGTCAGAGGGTCAGGACTGAGGGAGTGCCGCACTGTCAGAGGGTCAGTACTGAGGGAGTGCTGCACTGTCAGAGGGCCAGTACTGAGGGAGTGCTGCACTGTCAGAGGGTCAGTACTGAGGGAGTGCCGCACTGTCAGCGGTTCAGTACTGAGGGAGTGCCGCACTGTCAGAGGGTCAGTACTGAGGGAGTGCCGCACTGTCAGAGAGTCAGTACTTAGGGAGCGATGCACTGTCAGAGGGTCAGTACTGAGGGAGTGCCACACTGTCAGAGGGTCAGTACTGAGGGAGTGCCTCACTGTCAGAGGTCAGTACTGAGGGAGTGCCGCACTGTCAGAGAGTCAGTACTCAGGGAGCGCTGCACTGTCAGAGGGTCAGTACTGAGGGAGTGCCGCACTGTCAGAGGGTCAGTACTGAGGGAGTGCCGCACTGTCAGCGGGTCAGTACTGAGGGAGTGCCGCACTGTCAGAGGGTCAGTACTGAGGGACTGCTGCACTGTCAGAGGGTCAGTACTGAGGGAGTGCCGCACTGTCAGAGGGTCAGTACTGAGGGAGTGCCACACTGTCAGAGGGTCAGTACTGAGGGAGTGCCGGCACTGTCAGAGGGTCAGTACTGAGGGAGTGCCACACTGTCAGAGGGTCAGTACTGAGGGAGTGCCGCACTGTCAGAGGGTCATACTGAGGGAGTGCCGCACTGTCAGAGGGTCAGTACTGAGGGAGTGCCGCACTGTCAGAGGGTCTGTACTGAGGGAGCGCCGCACTGTCAGAGGGTCAGTACTGAGGGAGTGCCGCACTGTCAGAGGGTCAGTACTGAGGGAGTGCTGCACTGTCAGAGGGTCTGTACTGAGGGAGCGCCGCACTGTCAGAGGGTCAGTACTGAGGGAGTGCCGCACTGTCAGAGGGTCAGTACTGAGGGAGTGCTGCACTGTCAGAGGGTCTGTACTGAGGGAGCGCCGCACTGTCAGAGGGTCAGTACTGAGGGAGTGCCGCACTGTCAGAGGGGTCAGTACTGAGGGAGTGCTGCACTGTCAGAGGGTCTGTACTGAGGGAGCGCCGCACTGTCAGAGGGTCAGAACTGAGTGAGTGCCGCACTGTCAGGGGTCAGTACTGAAGGAGTGCTGCACTGTCAAAGGGTCAGTACTGAGGGAGTGCTGCACTGTCAGAGGGTCAGTACTGAGGGAGTGCCGCACTGTCAGAGGGTCAGTACTGAGGGAGTGCCGCACTGTCAGAGGGTCTGTGCTGAGGGAGTGCCGCACTGTCAGAGGGTCAGTACTGAGGGAGTGCTGCACTGTCAGAGGGTCTGTACTGAGGGAGCGCCGCACTGTCAGAGGGTCAGTACTGAGGGAGTGCCGCACTGTCAGAGGGTCAGTACTGAGGGAGTGCTGCACTGTCAGAGGGTCAGTACTGAGGGAGTGCCGCACTGTCAGAGGGTCAGTACTGAGGGAGTGCCGCACTGTCAGGGTGTCAGTACTGAGGGAGCCCCGCACTGTCAGAGGGTCAATACTGAGGGAGTGCTGCACTGTCAGAGGGTCTGTACTGAGGGAGCGCCGCACTGTCAGAGGGTCAGTACTGAGGGAGTGCCGCACTGTCAGAGGGTCAGTACTGAGGGAGCGCCGCACTGTCAGAGGGTCAGTACTGAGGGAGTGCCGCACTGTCAGAGGGTCAGTACTGAGGGAGTGCCGCACTGTCAGCGGGTCAGTACTGAGGGAGTGCCGCACTGTCAGAGGGTCAGTACTGAGGGAGTGCTGTACTGTCAGAGGTCAGTACTGAGAGAGTGCCGCACTGTCAGAGGGTCAGTACTGAGGGAGTGCCGCACTGTCAGAAGGTCAGTACTGAGGGAGTGCCGCACTGTCAGAAGGTCAGTACTGAGGGAGTGCTGCACTGTCAGAGGGTCAGTACTGAGGGAAGGGAATGCTGCACTGTCAGAGGGTCAGTACTGAGGGAGTGCCGCACTGTCAGCGGGTCAGTACTGAGGGAGTGCCGCACTGTCAGAGGGTCAGTACTGAGGGAGTGCCGCACTGTCAGAGGGTCAGTACTGAGGGAGCGCCGCACTGTCAGAGGGTCAGTACTGAGGGAGTGCCGCACTGTCAGAGGGTCAGTACTGAGGGAGTGCCGCACTGTCAGCGGGTCAGTACTGAGGGAGTGCGCACTGTCAGATGATCAGTACTGAGGGAGTGCCGCACTGTCAGATGGTCAGTACTGAGGGAGTGCCGCACTGTCAGCGGGTCAGTGCTGAGGGAGTGCCGCACTGTCAGAGGGTCAGTACTGAGGGAGTGCTGCAGTGTCAGAGGGTCAGGACTGAGGGAGTGCCGCACTGTCAGAGGGTCAGTACTGAGGGAGTGCTGCACTGTCAGAGGGCCAGTACTGAGGGAGTGCTGCACTGTCAGAGGGTCAGTACTGAGGGAGTGCCGCACTGTCAGCGGGTCAGTACTGAGGAAGTGCCGCACTGTCAGAGGGTCAGTACTGAGGGAGTGCCGCACTGTCAGAGAGTCAGTACTGAGGGAGCCCCGCACTGTCAGAGGGTCAATACTGAGGGAGTGCTGCACTGTCAGAGGGTCTGTACTGAGGGAGCGCCGCACTGTCAGAGGGTCAGTACTGAGGGAGTGCCGCACTGTCAGAGGGTCAGTACTGAGGGAGCGCCGCACTGTCAGAGGGTCAGTACTGAGGGAGTGCCGCACTGTCAGAGGGTCAGTACTGAGGGAGTGCCGCACTGTCAGCGGGTCAGTACTGAGGGAGTGCCGCACTGTCAGAGGGTCAGTACTGAGGGAGTGCTGTACTGTCAGAGGGTCAGTACTGAGAGAGTGCCGCACTGTCAGAGGGTCAGTACTGAGGGGAGTGCCGCACTGTCAGAAGGTCAGTACTGAGGGAGTGCCGCACTGTCAGAAGGTCAGTACTGAGGGAGTGCTGCACTGTCAGAGGGTCAGTACTGAGGGAGTGCTGCACTGTCAGAGGGTCAGTACTGAGGGAGTGCCGCACTGTCAGCGGGTCAGTACTGAGGGAGTGCCGCACTGTCAGAGGGTCAGTACTGAGGGAGTGCCGCACTGTCAGAGGGTCAGTACTGAGGGAGCGCCGCACTGTCAGAGGGTCAGTACTGAGGGAGTGCCGCACTGTCAGAGGGTCAGTACTGAGGGAGTGCCGCACTGTCAGCGGGTCAGTACTGAGGGAGTGCCGCACTGTCAGATGATCAGTACTGAGGGAGTGCTGCACTGTCAGAGGGTCAGTACTGAGGGAGTGCCGCACTGTCAGATGGTCAGTACTGAGGGAGTGCCGCACTGTCAGCGGGTCAGTGCTGAGGGAGTGCCGCACTGTCAGAGGGTCAGTACTGAGGGAGTGCTGCAGTGTCAGAGGGTCAGGACTGAGGGAGTGCCGCACTGTCAGAGGGTCAGTACTGAGGGAGTGCTGCACTGTCAGAGGGCCAGTACTGAGGGAGTGCTGCACTGTCAGAGGGTCAGTACTGAGGGAGTGCCGCACTGTCAGCGGGTCAGTACTGAGGGAGTGCCGCACTGTCAGAGGGTCAGTACTGAGGGAGTGCCGCACTGTCAGAGAGTCAGTACTTAGGGAGCGCTGCACTGTCAGAGGGTCAGTACTGAGGGAGTGCCACACTGTCAGAGGGTCAGTACTGAGGGAGTGCCGCACTGTCAGCGGGTCAGTACTGAGGGAGTGCCGCACTGTCAGAGGGTCAGTACTGAGGGACTGCTG